>NW_027174915.1:0-31000 GCF_000390325.3 Nicotiana tomentosiformis
GAAAGAAATCACAGATTTACTGGTAAGTTGGAGAGTACGAAGAAGAACTTGGGAAATTTGGAAGATAGAAGATGCAAAAGTGGTAAAAGATAAAAGAAAGGGTTATTTATAGGTTCAAGCGATGGCGCTTCAGTATCAGCGGTGGCCGACCACCACCTGACATGCATTAAATTCCTTGAAAGACTAAACCGACGGGACAACTACCAGATGCATCATGGTCGAACCCGATGAAAACGTCAGGTTATAATCCGATCGAGCCGTTAAAAAATCATATCGTTTCTCACCACATTCTTTCTGAGAAACGAGGGGACTATCTGTATACGGTCGAAAATAAATTTTGGCCTTAGCACGTCCGATCGAGTTCGAACGATGATCTATCGAAGTAAGATCCCGAAAGTGGAACAAACTAACCTCGAACTCGGGGAGGCCGATCCGTGTCGAGGTCGATATCATTATCAAGCTCGAATCGAAATCGAACCATGATGCAGAGTAGATCTATCATGCTGATAATCCAGAGACCAACCAACATTGACCTCGAATCAATTCGAGGGCTCGAGCCAGGATCGGGCTCGAACCAAGATCAAGAGCTCGAGTCGAAATCAAGCTCAAACCAAAATCGAGGGTTCTAAGCAAGATCGAGCTCGCAGACAAAAGCCGTTGCAATCTCACTAGAGAGAATCTTGGCAGAAATTGTGGAAAAGCTGACTTATTATGGGTCTCCCACTGAATATTTATTTTATTATGCTTAGAGCCAAATCCCTCCACTATAAAAGGGCTTGGTTACCATTTCTGTAAAACAAGTTTTTCTCAGGCTTACATTGTAATAAAAACGCTATATTCTTCTACAGTAAAGAATCGTTCTTTCAGATTTCTTAGATTGATTCTATTTGTTGAGTCCTAAGATTCATTGTTTCTAACAACCATATCTATTTCGCATTCTCTGCAATCTATATTTACATTTCTATTTATCCTTATATTTTGTGTTAAGTTACGCCACATATCTTCGGAACTGCGTATAAATTCAACTATATCCATTTTTCGGGTAAACAAAGTGGTAATTTTGAAGGCTAAAAGAATAAGTGAATCCTTATCAATATTCACCAAAACTATAGTCACATTTACTCGGTTCCAAAACTATTTTTCTCTTTATTCTTTTGCTTTTCTCAATAATTAAGTCATTTAAATTAAAAAGGAAACTCACAGTCAACCCAGGAGGTAAGTCAAGTTCCTTAAAAAAAATTTCATCACAAATTTGGTAAATAAAGATCATGAAGTTTAAAATCAATTAGAGAACTGGTCTTATTATGTAAGCAAGCTGAATCAAGTAAAGAAGCTTCCCTCACTTGTCTTCAAAAGTAAGTGAATGATTGCGAGTGTTCTTCTACTCGAAACTTTCTAAAATTTAGTATCAGAGTCAATTGTGAGATTAATTACTTTATTATGGGTATTAGTATGTTGAGATAGAGAAGCACCAATTTGACGACATAGATTTGGTATGTGTAACTACAAATATTTCAAAAGTTAAAATCTTTTAAAGGATTTTTTAGAGCAAGAAGCTAAATAATAGTTCAACCTTGATAAAATAGTTTCTTATGGAGTAGCTAGCCTCATAATGAGTAATCTTGAGTAAAAAGAAAGTGGATGATATTGTTGCCATGTAAATGATGGATTAAAAAATTTCATACTAGCCTACATTTAAGAATTGATAGCGAGATATTTTTGAGACGATTTTTTTTTTTGTTATAAATTCCAATGAAATATAATGATAATGGGCAGGATCATACACGGAGAAGACTCTAAGATGAGAATGTCATTGCAAAACTCCTAGAATTCCAAAATTAATGATTTAGCTACCTTGTTGTAGTAATTGAAGAATCCAAAGACCTGGGCACCATGACCATAGAAGAACTTACTGGTTCTTTACAAGTATACGAAAATTGGAGAAGCTGAAATAATAATTAGTTGAACGAACTTTTTAAAGCAAAGTTTTCTGTAATAGAGAAAGATGAAAGATATTATTAGGCATTAAAAGTTCTTTTTTTTTTTTTTAAATTCCCTTTAACCCTCTTTGTTGGAGCTGGAGCTATTGTTCCTTTGGTGACTCAAACCCACGATCCTGAGGTTATAGGCGAGGGTGCTGACCATCTGAGCAACCCCTCTTATTCATTAAAGTTGTAGACATGGACGAGGTAAATCAAGATTCAAGAAAGAAGTCGAGTTAGAGTTCGTGAAGTTACAAGACCAAGTAATGGTTATTTTCGCCAAACTATTAAAGATTGATATCTTTCACATCTTCTCTTGGAGCAACGAATTGAGTTTAGTTTGGGGGGGAGGGGGGAGGTTGTCAAAAAATTAGACTGGGGGAGGGGGGAGGTTGTCAAAAAATTAGACTAGATTCATCTCAAGCATGATTTTTCTTAGTTCATCTATTAGGGAATTATTGTAAAGATACATATATTCTTGTTTTCATGAACTAAAGGACAGAAAGAGACTAGAATTAAAATATATTATGCAAGCAAATTGAGTGAAGTAAAGAAAAATATTTTCCTTCACTTAGCCTTCAAAAACTGATTGAGATGCATCCTCTCTCCAATATTTTAATAAAATAATGGATTAAGCTGATAAAAATCTATAATCCCCTTGGTTGGGTTGACCATTCCATTTTGACGACTCTATCAAATAACTAAAGAGAAATACATCAAACGAAACAAAAATGTTTTACATTATTTGCTCATTAGTTCTATATTTAAAGGTGGAGATTGGACCCGAGCTATCTTATAAATCATAAACGTATAAAGAGAGTACAAAATTATAGACATGTTTTGATCAACCCAAAAAATAAATCACAAATGTTTAAAGTTAGTATAAAATTATATTAGAGACATATTTTAATTAACCCGAGAACATAATCTCACAAAACATTTATACAATGACACAAGTAGATAGCTTATAAGTCGGGCGAGTTTTTTAACAAAACAACAAAGGTAAATAAATTACGGAACTGACTGAAATGGACCGGGAGTTCCATACAATATTATTGCACAAAAAGGTTCTTACGGTGCCGGGATAAATAATAATATCTCTATATAACAATCATTCAGTATAAAAGTCAAGTTTTTCTCAAAACCAATTTTTTAAGTTATATTTTACCTCTCTATAATAATTTTTTATATATAATAGCAATAACCATATTTATAGCAGAACGCTCTTTGTAAAATTACCCCTCTATAACAACCATATAGAAGCTTCAAGATTACTAATAATAATTCTAAAATATGCACACAATCTTTTCCATTAAACAAAGTTTCTATCTTGCATAAGATATAAGATTTGAAGATTTGCACGTGATATCTTTTCCATTGGACAAATTCTAAAAAATATTTAGATTGAATTTAATTATTAAGCTCTTAGATTGTATTCAAGGGAAAACTATTAGATACTTTTTTGCTGAAAATTTAGATACAAATCTTCATCAATTCAAGCGTTATATCGCTAGTAAGAGAATGAAATTTATGAAACAAGCTACAATTACAAAGTTCTTCCATCAATCTTGAAAAGAATTATTTTTTAGCCAACTTTAAAATGTCTGCTTTAAAGTTTTAATCATTATACTCTTAGTTACGAATTTATTAATAATGTATTAGCTTTTTTAATATTTAATTAGTGAAATATGTATATTTTTTGAGATTTTAAATTTGAATAATTTTCTTATCTTTTATATGTACATTAAAAGAAAAAATATTAATTTTTGGATAATTTTTATTTATAACAGCCAAAAGATATTTAAACGTCAAATGCTGTTATAGATGTATAACAACCATTCACTATAAAAACCAAAAAATATCGGAACAAACGAAACTATTATAAAGAGGGTTGACTGTACAACCTTCTATTATCAATCCCAATCATTTCTATTGGTTATATTCAACCAAAACCTTTAAAAATTAATAGATCTACTTTGTCTTATTCAACAAGTTTGATAGACAATATAAATCCATTAGAATATTATCCATTCAATTCCAACCATAAATAAGTATTTTTTCAAATTTTCTACCGCATATATTTTATTGTTTTTCAATTTTAGTTGTATGCCCATAATATATTACTCCCTCCGTTTTGAAAAAGATTGTCTTAGTTTGACTTGGCACAATTTTTAATAAAGAATGAACGACTTTTGAGATATGTGATTTTAAATAAGTTATTCCCTCCGATCCACAATAAGTGACCAATTTGCTTTTTCATTTTGGTCCAAATAAGTATCCATTTATGTAATCAAGAAAAAATTTAATTTGTTTTTACTCTTTTACCCTTACGTGCATATCCCTAAAAAGTTTTCTTACTCTTCACATTAAATCCACTATAACTATGTGACCAATATTTAATTAAGGGTAGTTTAGTCATACTATGTATTTTTGTATAGAATTTAGTTTTTTGTTAATGAGCGTGCCTAAAGCAAACTGGTCACTTATTGTCGACCGGAGGGAGTATAATATTTATGTGGTTATAAAACTTTTGAAACTTGAAATATGAAACATGTCATAATATTTGTGTGGTTATAAATACTTCTTATTAAAAAAATATTTAAATGTGCCAATATTTTTAAAACAAACTAATAATAAAATAGTGCAAATATTTTTGATAAAGAGGGAGTAGAAGAAAAAGAAGACGAAGAAAGAGGAAGAAAGAGAGAAGAATATGGAGAAGAAGCACGAGAAGAATAAGGAAGAAGAAAAACAAGAAATTCTTGGGAAACTCTATTTTTGCACAACTTTTCTAACAAGATAAAAAAATTAATCTTAAGAAGCCCTCCTGTAAAATTCTTGAATGTCAAAATTTTATATTAGCTTCAAATGAAACTTAGTGACACTAGAATTAGATAAGAACCAATTATCTTGACAGATTGTTCTTTTGAGTTGTGTGACTATCATCGCTAAGGGTGTGATGGGATAGATCAAACCTCCTCTCCTTAATTAAAAGTTTTGGGTTTAACCTCTAAGAATGGAAAAATGTAAGAAATTTATGTACTACAGCGAAGAATTGTTTTTTAAAAAACACACACAAATGAATAGGGTTAAAAGAGGGTACCGTTCAAATTCATTGATTTAACATCGGTAGTAGTCGATTAAGCATGAAACCAACTTCTATGATCCACTAGTTATCATGCTCTCACATCCCGAATAAGCTAGGGTTTTGAAATTAGGAAAAGAAAGGTTGACCTCTATTTATTGAGAGTGTTTACCTATCACAATTTAATAGTCATTGGGCCTTGTTATCCACACACAAAATAATTTAATAATAAGCCTTTATTTATCAAATATTTGGGCCAATCCGCTATCATTTTCGGTCTATAACCAATTAAGGTAAGTCTAAATTTCAGCAGAAACCTCTAGAGGAAAGAACTTTCCCCTTTGATGGGTTATACACAATGCAAATCTAAATTAGTCGAATCAATGGGCATCGAAAACCAAATGGTTATCCAAAAAACAAAGAGTTGTATGACCATCTCATCTAAAGACTTAAAATACTAAGAGATGCAAATTTTCAGTTTCATAGATCAAAGCACCTGTTTCTTTTTTCTTTTTAAGTTATGAAGGGTGTCGGTAATACTTGAACCTAGGATATATGCTTGCTCTAATATCTGTGACATTTCATTTAAAACTTTAAACTATTAAAAAACATACACTTTTATTTACTTAATTATATCTCCCACATATTCACCATTAATAATTACGTTTTGGGTTCATGGAGTTCTAGTAGAAGCAAAATCCTCACACATGTTATTGTGAACTCAATCAGATTCTTATTAATCGAGCATAATCAAGAATACTTAGATAAAATGCCCTTATTATAGAGACAAATTAAGATAACAATGATTGAACCTTTCTAAGAGTCCATTGAGCTAGTGAGTGATGGAATTTCAGCAAGAATCAGAAAGAAAAACTAAACATGATCATATTTATCAGTCTTAATTGAGAGGTGTTACAAGTAGAACAGATCATATTGAAACTGATGTCTTTCACATCATATGGATAGTGGTGACAGTTCACTAGTTTTACAGAAAATATGTTTGTGTACAACATATGATATTTCAATCAAACTATATTTACAAGTTCTTGAACCCTCTTTAACCCAAAAAATAAAAAGCTTACTTTTTTTATGACACTTCAACCTTCAACGCAGTGTTCCCACTGGTCTTTTGTAAGTATACCACTTAGCTATCATGAGATAAACTCCCAAATTCAGTACACTCAGCACAGCCAAAAGATAATAGAAGTAGTCAAGGTGACCATAATTCAGGTTATCTGGTATCCAACCAGGTTTCCCATTCTTGGTTGTAGTTTTCATGACAATAGTCACAAGCAGAGAACTCAAGTAATTCCCAAGTGCAACGGTAGTCAGTGATAAAGCCGAACTCAAACTTCTCATGGCATCTGGTGCTTGCTCGTAGAAGAACTCCAACTGACCGATGAATGTGAAAACTTCGGCACAACCTATAAGGAAATATTGTGGAACCTGCCAAAATATTGACATGGGGACCTGCTCCAGTTCATAGTAGTTATGTCTTTTCACATATTTTAGCCGAAAGAGCTCCAGAATAGCTGCAGATACCATGGCAAAGATGGATATGAAGAGCCCTGTACCCATTCTCTGTAGTTGTGTCAAGCCATTCTTGTGACCTGTAATCTTCCTAGCAATTGGAACAATAACTTGGTCATAAATGGGAACCCAGAATATAACGCTGAGAGTGTCGAAAATGCTAAGTGATGCTGGTGGAATCTTGAAGCTGGAATTTCCTACGCGAGTGTCCATGGACGCTCCTTGCAACACAAACATGGTACTCATTTGACTATATACAGCACTAAATACGATCCCCGTGGCCCATATAGGTAGCAATCGTATAATGGCTTTGAGCTCCTCAACTTGGGTCACAGTGCAAAGTCTCCATCCGTCTATATTGCCTTTCATATGGTCAGACTCTGTCTGCACTGCTGCCTTGTCGAAGAAACTGCATGATAACATCAGTGTAAATCATTTGTTTCATCATTTACCATCATGGCAAATAGGAGAACCATTAAAAATGCGGAAAAAAAAAAGTTGATAGAACTCAACATTAATCAATGTGGACAGCAAAAAAATGGTCCAACAAGTCAGTGCACTGTGTACATTTTTCCAGGTCCATGTAAAGTATCACTAGAATATTGAACCATTCATTGTAATAAAGATGATCACATTAATAGTTTTTCTACCAGAGAATTCTAATTCCTAGACAGTCACTAGTTTTTTGGGCAAATGCATTTCATCAAAAATAATTATGGAAAGTTTCAAGGATATCAACAGTTGCTCACCAAAGGTCTTTTGTATGATCAAGCTTGCGACTCCCTGTGATTGCAGACTCTGCATCTGTTGTCTCATACAAGGAAGTTTTGTCTCCAGGCACATCAACTTTAAATTTTCTGAAGGACGCAACAACCACTTGACATATGCGAGTCAGAGGGCTCCCTCCAGGTCTTTGGTTGCGATACAATCGGGTCCCTGAAAAGAAGCTTACTACAGCAATGGCCATAGTCACTGCTGGAATTCCAAAACCCCATCCCCAGCCCACATTATCTTGTATCCAAACCAGCACTGAAGAAGCAATAAGAGCACCGATATTAATCGAAAAATAGAACCAATTAAAGAAAGATGACTTGTGTTTCTTCTCAACTTCATCAGCATCATCAAACTGATCTGCCCCATAAGATGAAACGCAGGGCTTAATCCCACCAGTGCCCAATGCTATGAGGTAAAGTGCAACAAAGCAAACTGCAGTTTGCACTTCCTTTGGATCACTGCTTGGCTTTAGGCCTGGGACAGAAGCTGACAATGTCAACAGAGTCATCCCCTGCAAGAGACGTATATTTATGCTTCTAAGTTCCCCATAAAAGGAATTTAAGCTGCGACTTTGATATATTTATTTATTTATTATTCTTTCATCCTTTAAGTTGATGAGAATCAATTAAAACTCAGCAGTTAAAGGTAGCACTTTGGCATATGCTCCAAAAAATTCATTTCCCCCCAGCAGAGGCAGATCCAGGATTTAAATCCTATGGGTTCAATTTTAAGATTTTTAACATTGAACCCATTATATTTTTAAAGTTATAGGTTCATATCTACTATTTTTGCAATTTTAATGAATTTTTATATACAAATTTTTATTCCGCGTCGAAAGTTATGGGTTCAGTTGAACCCGTAGCTAGTAAGCTACATCCGCCTCTGCCCCCCAGCTTATTCATCCTTTACATGTTTTTTGTGTGTGTAACATGTTTACATTGGACCAAGTTTTTCTTCTTAGTTTCCACCATAAATAAAAGTGTGCTCTCTCTAGCCATTTAAGCTTTTAGAAAAGGTGATTACACACTACAACATAGTATCAAACTAGACAAAGGTCCTAGGTTCAAGTCACTTGTAGAAAAAGAAGAAAAAAGTTCCACGTTCTTGACCCATGAAAAAAGAATCTGGCTCGCACGTAAGAGGCGTATTGAAACATAATTCAGTAAATACTAAATAAAACTATGTTCTCTCTACCCGCTTAAACTTTTAAAGGAGGCGATCACACAATTCAACACAAACAAGTTACAGAGTCTAGTGAAGAGCTAATGTACTTCAATCACTAACTGAAGACTTGATTATTGGTATATGGATCGGTCCAGCACGGATTGAAATAGGAGCCGGTTCGACAGAAAGCTTTTGAAAACGCAGTGCACAGATATAAAACTTACAATTACATAGATGATTGAGAAGCAGGCAATTGTCCAGTATCTTCCAAGATATGCATCTGCTAGAAATGCTCCAATTAGTGGTGTGATGTAGCATGTTCCGGACCAATTTGAGACATTCTTTGAAGCTGTAGCACTGTGTTGGTTGAGCCTTTTCTTGAAATACAGAACAAGATTTGTGCTCATCCCATAGTATGCCAATCTTTCACAACACTCATTTCCTGCCAAGAAATATTCCCTTCAGAAATTACTAACCATAAACCTATAAAATACTAAGGGGTCGTTTGGTATGACGGATAAGCAAAAATAATCCTAGGATAAAAATTAGTACTGCATTTTCCCTTGTTTGGTTACTAATCCTGGGATAAGTTATGACATGATTAAAAATAGTAGTAGGATAACTTATACCCGTCAGAGGGTGGGTTAGTAATCCCATGATAAAACAGTAAAATTGACAATCCCACGATTAACACAACATAGTAGCAAACAGTCAATGAGAAATAATACCAGGATAATTAATCCAAGTATAACTAATCCCAGTATAACTTGTCTTCAAACCAAACGACCCTGAAGAGTTTAACTTATGTATCCACTATCTGGTTATCTTAAACATAATTATAGGTAACATTCCATAAAAACCGGGATTAGTAACTTGAAATAAGACAGGTTACCTGCTAAAACATGTTAAATTACTTTGAATATAAATTGTTTTTACTCTATCAGAGCATATAAGTTAATCCATCAAATAATGTTCTAAAAGGAGAAAAAGTGAAAAAGAAAACAAAAAATTAAGAATGTCGAGCATGAGTACCTAAGATGAAAGGGCAGGCTTTCCAAGACCCAGTTTCAGTCTTCTTAGCTGGATTATTGCGGTAATCAACTGTTCCATCTTTCGTATACAAATCATCTTCTCCAGAAACTTCTCCCATGTCTTTCTGCATACTGCAAATTAGAAGTTTAGCAGGTTGAAAACTATAAACACTCAATCAATTGCTAACCGTTTGATAAACAAATAATAAAATTTGGACAATCAAACATGAAAAGCTCAAATTACAAAATTTCTGCATGCTAATCGTTTGATAAAAAAAGCACTTTAAATAACTTGAAAACTAACAACCAGGTTAAAATCTAAACGAAGAGAGATATACAAAAAGGGTATAGTACATACTTGAATTCGAAAGTGTTTCTTTGGTTCCCAAAACTCAGCAGAAATGCTGTGCTAAGACGTCAAGTTAAATAGATAAAGAAGAAAAGATAATTAGATCCAAGAGTGAGCTGGATGGCCCAAATGATTCATAAATAATCCAAAAAGCTTTTGAATAAGTTGACTTGTAAACTATAGTGAGGCAAAGAGTAATTAATGTCACATTGTGTCACTCAATGACAAGTTAGTCTTCTCAACGTGCCGTTTTCACGTCACCAGAGGCGGATGGAACTAGTAATTAATAGTATTGTTCATTTGAATGTTAGTATTTTCAACAAGGAATATAAATACGTAATAGTACTACACTAAGTTTTAAAATTACAATAATTTAATGTTTTAAATTAACATTAGAAATTTCGGATCAAATTTATTTTCTGAATTTGTGTATGAACAAAGCAAAGCAATTGCGTAAAAGTTGGATCGCGATGTGTGTGTGAAACCAAAGCGTGGAAAACAAAAGTGCACAAGAAAGTGACATTAGTGAAAGTGCCAACTGGGCCAAACTGCCCATTGAAATTTCCCACTATTATAAGCGCATGGGCAGAGAAGATATGATTTCAAGCATGATTACGACCTTAGCTTTATTTATCAGTCGGTCTCTGTGATTACTCTAATACAAATTGAACATTATGTTTAAGCGAAGTAAGGGAAAACTCCTAATAATAGTACTCCACTTATATCTGCCTTGTGTCCAAATTTGATTGGTTTGGACTTTGGACAAATTGTTCAGACGTAGCATTGGAACATCCTGCGGTCAAAATTAACTGAGGGTTATTCAAAAAATGCTTCCAAGATTCTTGTTGCTTAGTGCCCTGGCCCTAATATATGTCTTGCTTCCGAAAATGCTTACTTGCATTTGGTTTTGTACTAAATCAAACTGTATAACCTTAAGAATTACTATGAACTTAAATGGGGATGCACGTTACTTCAACTTAAAAATTTATACTAGTACTAGTACTAGTACTAGGATTAAAGAGGAAACACTTGACTATCCATGGGCCGGGCCCGGGGCCGGCGGCTGATCATAGAAACCAACTTTTTTTTTTCCAAGCGCCGCAAAAACTTGTTTAATTTCTTCTATAAGAATTGACATCAGTTTTATGAATTGTTTTCTAGGTGGTTGGTTAACGTAGCAAGAAGATTCATGAATCGTGATATCCATTCTTTCTCGATAAAATGATATGCGCTTTAGCATGTCGTCATAAGGGTATAAGCAATGGGTCATAAATTTCTTAGTAACTATATATCGAAAACATGTATTTTCACACCGTATTACTAATCTCTCATCTCAATTTGAAATCTTACCTCGTATTACGGGTATTCCTAAATATGTTATAATACTATTTTCTTGTAATAAAGTTTTTTAATTACTATACACTACTAGAAATTCGGGAAAATCCGTCCACCAAAACCGACCAACGTAGGTCGGTAATGGCCAATAACCATCCAAAACGCGACCATTAATGCGTGGTCGGTATTTTGAAGGTCGGAAGGGTATACCGACCAATGTTGGTCGGAAATTACCGACCAACATTGGTCGATATGCTCTACACGACTATTTGACAATTTAATTGACTTACCGACCAACATTGGTCTGAATGTTATTTTAATAATTTAATTTTACCGACCAAACGTGGCCGGTATATTAAATTTATTAATTTTGCTTACCGACCAATTTTGGCCGGTATTGAGATTTGTTTTTATAAATAATTAAAATTTAAAAATACCGACCAATGTTGGTCGGTAAACTGGACAGGGCAGGCAACTTACCGACCAACTTTGGTTGGTAATGCTGAATTCTGGGAAATAAATGTGCATTAACCGACCAACATTGGTCGGTAATTTGTAATTTTAATTTTTTTTATTAGATACCGACCAAAGTTGGTCGGTTTTCTAGGATTAATTTTGGTAGAAAATGCATATTTTGGTAGCTACACCACCTGCCAAATAAAAACAGCATACCAATACCTCCAATTCACATATAATAACCACCAATTCACCACATACAATCCCTAATTCACCACAAATCTAACCAAACATCCCAGAACAACAATAACAACAACAACCAAACATCCATTTAATACTTTAAAACTAAAAAATTAAAGTTCAATTAAACTTCACAATCCAAAACCAAGCAAAAACTAAGTAATTACAACAAGTTCAAAATTGTTCAATCTAAATCAAAACTAGTTCTATTAGTCTAGTTCAAAGTATATCAAAGTATTGGTCAAGGGATATTTTCTACAACATCATCATCACCTGATGAGCTTTTATCTGCAAGACGGTATAGAGAATGATCTTGTGGAGGACGGGAAAAACGATCATGGGTCGGACGGAAGGAACAATCACGGGGAGGACGGGAGGAACGATCACGTGGAGGCTGAGCCTTTGGAGATGACTCACGAGACTGGGGCAACGGAAAAGCTCCAGTAGAAAGGAGTGTTCTCATATTAGCTTGCATACCAAGGAATTGAGCATCTCTAAGCCTTTCTCTTTCCTTGGACGTTTCTAGCTCGGATGTAAGCTTTGTCTGTTATACCCCATATTTTCGTACGTGAAAGTGCGTCATGAATAAATTAATGAAAGCTCGGAAATGATATGTTACATCCCGCATTTTCGTACGATAAAGTTTCGTCGTAAGTTAATCGATGTAAGTTCGGGAATGAGATTATTATAAGATTATAAGTATTATGCTATTTCAAACAAGTGATGAGTAAATTCGTGAAAGTGAGAGGATAAGCAAATAAAAAAAAATAAATTTCGTCGAAATTTGATATTTTGGGGTAAAATACGGTCTAAGCTATAATACCCAGTATTTATGAACTAGTGCCATACAAGGTACCACATGACCATAATAGTAAAGTGTATAAAGTGTATTAAAAGTGAGTAGCATTTTATGATAATTCTTAATTATGTGGATAATTAGTTAATTATTGGACTAGTGGGGATTAATGAATTGATTAAGGAATTAAGTGGATGACTTTTGGATAAGTCTTATAACCACTTACGTGGCAGCCATATAAGAGCCACTAGGTGACTCTTAATTAAATGTGCAAGATGGAAAAAATTTAAAGAGTTAGGCACTTCATCTCATTTGGTTAAAGAAAGTTATCAAGAAATGCCAAGAGATGTTACAGCTTAATCATTCCTTGCTTGAAGTA
Source organism: Nicotiana tomentosiformis (assembly GCF_000390325.3). NCBI lineage: Eukaryota > Viridiplantae > Streptophyta > Magnoliopsida > Solanales > Solanaceae > Nicotiana > Nicotiana tomentosiformis. Next base: position 13,122 of record NW_027174915.1, read on the forward strand.
AGTAAATGTTCCATTTCAATTTCACAATATTATGATCAAATTCAAAGGAAAGATTCAGCAACTTATTCAAAATATTGGCAATGTGATTTTTCTACAAAAATCATACGAGACTACGTAATGTTATAGCAACGGAATTTCACGATTCTAAGGGAGTACGATGCAACCTTTCTCAAGAATATCATACGGATTTTCCCTTACTTCGATCCACCGTTACGTGAGTTGTCGCAAAGACGTGTGTTGAAAGGATTGTCAAGAGAATCAGCTCAGGTATGTTAAGGCTATCCCTTCTTTCTTTTGGCACGATCAATACAATACGAACGAAATGAGCAAATGCACAACTTCCATAAATGACTCTATTCATAGAAATATTAGGGGTGTCTATATTCTTGATTTTTCACGTGAATTATTATTATATCTTCTGTTCATGGGTCTCAGAAAAATACATATTTGATAAAATTTATCTGACATGTATATTATTTTTATGACATTTCGAGAAAATCTTATTAACGTATTTCTTATGCATTTCATGCATTTATACATGTACATTGACCCATGACCAGATGGCATATATATGTGTGTGTGTGTATATATATATATATATATATATATATATATATGGGAAAAGGTTACGGCGTTATATACGCACCACCACCTGATCAGCTGGTATACGTTGATGATTTTCTCACAGAGGCCGAAATGATATAATGGGATGCCCTCAGAGGCTTGATGATGTTATGAACGCATATACCTATGCATGGTATGATATTTATACGCATATGCATGACATTATAAAAATAAAATGATTCACAGAGCTATGCAGACGTACATGTCAAGTATTTTACTCCATGTTTCTCTCATGTCTATTATTTATTGATTTCCATTCCTTACATACTCGGTACATTATTTGTACTGACGTCCCTTTTGCTTGGGGATGATGCGTTTCATGCCCGCAGGTCCCGATAGACAGGTCAAGAGTCCTCCAAGTAGGCTATCAGCTCAGCGGAAGATGTTGGTGCGCTCCATTTGCTCCGAAATTGCTTATTTGGTCAGTATAATTAGGACATGTATTGATTGGTATGACGGGGCTCAGTCCCGACCTTTATGATATTTATTTACTCTTAGAGGCTTGTTGACAGATGTCAGGTATATGAAAGATTGTATGGCCTTGTCGGCCTATATTTTGAGTTTACAAATGATCATGTTGGCCTTATAGGCCCGTATGTCACATGATCAGCTAGTATACGTTGATGATCAACTGGTATTCGACGAAATTTATTTTCTTCTATTTGCTTATCCTCTCACCTTCATGAATTTACTCATCACTTATTTGAAATAGCATAATACTTATAATCTTACACTAATCTCATTCCCGAACTTACGTCGATTAACTTACGACGAAACTTTATCGTACGAAAATGCAGGATGTAACATCTCATTTCCGAGCTTCCATTAATTTATTCATGGCGCACTTTCACGTACGAAAACATGGGGTGTAATATCATTCCCCCCTTTGGAACATTCATCCTCGAATGTTAACTGATGCACTTATCATTCTCATAACCCATAGCTCTTGCGAATACTTCAATATTCTCCTTTCTATTTAGACAACTATTCTTTGAATAAATTCGAAGGCCAGGGCATTCCCCCCTTTAAGCCTCTTTCTCACACCACGACTTGTAGTCGAAATCCTTCTAATCTCATAATTGTTGCTACCGTCTATCATGCAGCCTGTACGACTCTAACTTTGTATATGCGCCTATGCGACACTTCTCTCCCCTTTCCTCCAACTCTTAGCCAATCTATAGGCCTCACTTTGTGAATATACACAAAATTATGTCAAGTTGTCCCTCTGGGCGTCACTAGCTTTACTACATCTAAGTAGGCCATACTATACCATAACTCTTACTTCGATTTATTGTTACTTAGCTCTGCGACCAAACTCCAGGTTACTCTTGTTGCTTATCCTATATGCATAAAGCTAAGTCTTTTAACGCTTCTTCATTACTGTTCATCTTGAGAATGATGGTCTAATCTCATCTCGTACTTTATATCTTTTATCCATCCATTATCGATTCACCTCAATGTTGATCTACAATCTTCCATTGATAACTTGAAACTTCTTACGTAATACATTACCACTAGGGCTTATGCTGTATCGAGGAATATTTGAAGTGATTTTCCTGATCCACTTAGGGGCGATATTGTACTTCAATAATTGTATTTTATAGCATCCCAATGTGATTCACCCTACGTTTTTAATTTCGTACAATCCATGAAATCCTCTTCAAATCATTACTCAGTCGAAGGCCTAAACGGCATCCTTTATCTATCACAATCACACCCTCATTCCACTACCAAGGCAACATTCCATTTTTTTTAGATATTATTAGTCTTAGACTCCTTTGAGTTCATTCAGGCTATACTGAGCTTTCTATAACTTAGAGAAATCATCAACTCTCTTGTTTTCATGGGCTTAATCCTGAGGACTTATCCATTCTCATCACCTTCTCACTCGCCCTTTCTTATCCTTATTCCTGTCATAAATCCTTGTCGCTTTACTATACTTTAGCTTGCGACCTATACGTATCTATTTATACTGCTCGCAACTTTCCTTCAACTTGCTTGCACCATAGATTTCCTTATGTCATTCTAGAATATCAAGCGAGACATTACATCATCTCTAACTCTTCTTTACTCTCTTAACTAGACCTCTCAATACGTAGAAACCATAGGCTGGAAGATATGCCACTAACGATGCCGCTATCATTCCTGGATATTAAATCCAAGCACTTCTAGCCCTCTATCTGAAGTACAGATTATTCACAACCTTCTACACCTGAGTATCTCGTACGTTGTTCACTTTTACCTTACTTACCTTAAAATCTCGCATCACGTCATCTATCTCTCTCATGACCCCCCATCCCCCCTCCACATAGGTATGATTCACATCCACAACTTGAAGCTCTATTATAATACTTGCACCTCTGGTGCATACATAATCCGGTGGAAGCTTCATACTTACTTCTTAAGAGGCGGGTATTCTTCTAACTGGCTTTATCGTAGAGCCTTCATAAAATATGATTGTTGTACTATCTCTCTTGTACCTCTCATATTAAGAGTAATTCTGCAATTTCTCAATCACAATGTCTAAAATTTTCTGGGTCCAATAATCAGACTCCTGATTTACTTAGTTGATGTAACTCTTTAGTTTTCTTTTTCTTCTGATCAGCCTTTATGTAGGCTTAAGCTATCTTCCGATCTGCGGCTCCTGGTATTAGTTATTACTTTAGCCTTTCATGGACGTTATGGAATATCCATAATACAACCTTTTAACAATTCAATCCTTTGTCTATGACCTGGACTCAATTCTTTCTTTTAACTTATACCGAAGTCTTCTACGGCTGTATGATTATCAACATATATACCGCATGGATAATGCTCCGAAATCTCAAGTGCGTTCATAATGTAACTAACTCTGGATCATTGATCGAATAATTCCTTTCGTTCCTTCTCAACTTTCTTTAAGCGTAACCTATTACTTTTCCTGATTTTTCTGTCCCCTTGTTGCGTGCATACTTCACTTATCTTAGTTCCCACGCATGCCGAAATTTTCGTGCAACTCATATGATTTCGAATATTACTTTTGATGTTACTTTCTGTTCATTAGCCACGGTAGGTTCCACTTCCTTATGGAGTGCATACAATGTTGTAGTGAGACTATTTTTACAAGGCCATTTCCTCTTTAGGTAACTGTGCTTAGGTTGAAGCCTTCTTGCTTATTCCCTCAACTAGTCTTTCATTGTAGTACTTAGGGAGGACCCTCTGACTCTTGCAAATCTGTAGGCTTATTACATTGTATACTCGGCGGACCTTTTGATGTCTTTCCTTGCCTATAATTATCCGTAGTTACTTACTTTCATGCCCTTGTGCTTATAGGGTTGTTCTGAACTGATATTTTGACTGTCTTTCTAGTGAGACTATCTTTTTTTTCTATAACATTCATACGGAACCTTTAACTACCCCAACTCTTATCTGAATATTTCTTAAGGGTCACGATGTCATATTTGTGAGACTGAATTTACCATATTGGGTTTTACTATGTTTATCTTGCACGATCTGCTAACTCGTCTGTAACCTCCTGTTTAGCAATAACTAGGCTCTTTCTGAATCAATTATTGACTACTCGTTGGCCCATTCTCATATCAATATTCCGCGTAATCTTTCTTCGGTTATTTCCTTTGTCTTAACTTACGTCTCGCACTGATTCCTTATCTATCAATAACATCTTGGGCAGGGACCCTTACTTCCTTTCCTTGATGTCGTGTTTGCATAATGTTATGGAATCGTAGCATATATGTAGGCTTTGAATAAGTGCAATCTCGTCCTTTATTCATTTTTTTATCGCTTTATTCCTTTACCATTCCATAATTACTAGAACCCCTTAATTCTGACTTAATGCCACATCACTCCATATTCCCCCTTTTAGGGGAGTACTAATATTTAGTGCTATGATAATCTACGTATAAATGTTTTACCTCTTCATCTTTGGCGTCTTTTCACATCATCGATAACCCTCATTCGCCTTGCGGTAATCCTTTTGTACCAAGGGTAACAATTTCCTTACTCACGAGGGAAACACCTAGTGTAACTGGCACATACAGTCCCTTAAGCTTAACTTTACTCACCTTGCTTACTTTAGGGAAGGGTATTCCTGAATGACCTTTAAAGGGTATTCTTCTGTCATCCATTCTATTATCGCCAGAACGAAATATGAAATTCTCATGATGTCGACCATTATCGAATCATTCAGCCGCTAATTCATGTTTAGTTTATCTTGTTCACCAGCCCATACTGATTTCTATTACTCTTGGGTTTAACTCTCCCTTCTGGTAGTCGCGTTGGAGTCACAAACTTATTTCTCGAAATGAGGATATGACTTTGTGGCCTATACTCTTTTGTTCTCTCAAGGCTTAGCTCCTCTCGTCTTTTCCTTCACTTGACTATATACTCTGTAATACTGTCATGTTTTTTTTCATCTACCGTTGTCATCCACGCATCAAATCTTACTCATAGTGCTTTATTAACTCTCTTCTCATTTCCTGCTAACATTTCTGTCTATCACTTTACTTTGAAATTTTCAACAGGACATTCTTTTGATTTTAGCTCTTGCTCCATCTACGACTCTTCGGGTTGCCTAACATTTTTTTCTTTACTAGGGACGGGAGCCATACTAAGGTAATATTTATCTCTTTCAAGGCTTCTAGTGCCTATCTTTGTATTACTCATATCCAGCTGCACTATTTTAGAGTGCACCATCTGGGTATCTCACTAGGAGATCTATTTGCACATTTGCAATATCCTTCGGAAATGCAACTGACGCAAACAATCCATCCACTATTTTGGGTCACTCCAACCCCAGCCGGACCCTGATATTCGTCCTTCTCTTATACTACTTTTGTTAGCCCCCATAGGGAATAAATGAGATGGGTGTGGCCAATTGTACATACCTATATTATTGTTGAAGGTAACTCAAAAGGCTTATATTTCTCTGCCTGAATTGTGAATACTGATAATCTTCATTAACTGGGCGCCTCGTAAACTTCTTCATTTTGCTTCTTCTACTTGTTGAAACTTGTATCTATCTTCTGAATCTCTCATCGCCTTTCACCATAGGGGTGGATAGATGTTCTTGCCTTAAGGCTCCTTATCAAGAGGCTTTTATATCTTAGTACACACACGATCTACTGAATACCTCATATTTATCCATCATAAGCATGATGCAAAAATTGAGTTCCTCTGACTCAACTCTTCCACATCTATATCTCTTACCAACCATCTTTCTGGATGTAGGCATCGTCGTATTATGAATAGGATAGAGTTTAGGAAATTGAGTTCTTACAACTGAGCTCTACCACACGATCTAGAGTAAAAAGAAAGAGTGACAGTCCTAAATGCCCTATAGTCTCCTGCTTATAAGTGTGGTTCACAACATACCCATAAACAAGACTCTACTAGACACGGCTTGTAGACTCCCTAGGACAGAACTGCTCTGATACAACTTTTGTCACGACCCAAATCGATGGGACCGCGATGGGTACCCGGTACCTTACTCAATCGAGTACCAACATAGCATATCATTCTTATTGTACTTTCATTGGCAAATGGGCCAAACGGGCCATCATGGGCTAACCAGAATGAACATGGGGGAGTACTCCATATAGGATGACCCACCCTGATATAAAAACTTACACATGTGACATACGGGCCTATAAGGCCAACATGATCATTTATAAACTCAAAACATAGGCCGACAAGGCCATACAATCTTTCATATACCTGACATCTATCTACAAGCCTCTAAGAGTACATAAATATCATAAAGGTCGGAACTGAGCCCCGCCATACCAATCAATACATGTCCTAATTATACTGACCAAATAAGCAACTTCAGAGCAAATGGAGTGCACCAACATCTTCCGTTGAGCTGATAGCCTACTTGGAGGACTCTCGACCTGTCTATCGGGACCTGCGGGCATGAAACGCATCGTCCCCAAGCAAAAGGGACGTCAGTACAAATAATGTACCGAGTATGTAAGGAATGGAAATCAGTAAATAATAGACATGATAGAAACATGGAGTAAAAGACTCGACATGTACGTCTGCATAGCTCTGTGAATCATTTCATTTTTATAATGTCATGCATATGCATATAAATGTCATACCATGCATAGGTATATGCGTTCATAACATCATCAAGCCTCTGAGGGCATCCTATCATATCATTTCGGCCTCTGTGAGCAAATCATCAATGTATACCAGCTGATCAGGTGGTGGTGCGAATACCAGTTAACGTATACGACACGAACGAAATAAGCAAATGCATAACTTCCATAAATGACTCTATTCATAGAAATATTAAGGGTGTCTATATTCTTGATTCCCCACGTGAATTATTATTATATCCTCACTTATTTGAATTTCATCAGTTGATTGTTCGTCCTCATTTTCTATAATTCTTACTTCATTTATATCAATTTCTTCCAATATGCGTTCAAGATGTTCTAAATCATTTTCTAACTGATCGTCCACTATTTGGTGAACACTGGAGATATTGTTTTGATATGCAACATCTAACACATTCTCGACTTCCACCCTACCTATAGGCTTAGTTTTGATTACAACCCACCAATCGGACTTATTCTGCCGCAATGGATAATAAGCATAATACACTTGCCTAACGTTATGTACAATTATGAAAGGATTATAGCGATCATACCCCGTCGTATAATTAACCTCAATTATGTTGTATTGGTGGTGTACTCTTGTACCTCTTGTTATATTTGGGTCCAACCACTTGCATCTAAAGAGTATTAATTTCTTATATGGCCAACCTGTATATTCTAGTTGTAATATTTCTTTGACCATACCATAATAATCAATATCTCCAACTTGGTTGCCATCACCACCTTGAACCCACACCCCGCTGTTGTTGCTATTTTTATTTTTAGACCAATCCTCTGTATGAAACTTATAACCATTCACCATGTACTTAGACTTTGTTATGACCTGAAGCCCAGGTCCCCAAGATATATCTTTCAAAAATTGATTTACACAATTATTTAGATTATTTACCTACATAGTGTTAAAAATAATTTATAAGTTAGCATAACCGAATATATATATATATATATATATATATATATATATATATATAGCGGGAACTTTAGAAGAACATTCTGAGGATAAACTTACAAACTATTTGAACCACGTATCAAAACTCGTATATACAGCATCATGGCCAAATTGACCCACGAAGTGACTGTGACACATCAAATATTTTTAGTAGTTGCATCAATATATAATCACAGTAAATTTCACATTTTGATAACTAATAAATCAATACTTACTTAAGAAATGGTTTAATTTCGGGATAATTTAGTAACACATGAATTGTAGCTGACTTGTACTCCATATCTGTAACGACCCGACCAGTCATTTTGAGAGTTGTAGCCCCGTTCCCCTAATTACTTCCCCTTTTGTACTTTACAGTTATTATATGACCTACTGGGTTAGTTGGTTCGGGTCCGGAGAGATTTTAGAGTGAATTGAGACACTTAGTCTCATAATGAAAATGTTAAGTTGGAAAAGTTGATCAGATATTGACTTATATGTAAATGACCCCGGATTTGAGTTTTAATGGTTCCGTTAGCTCCGTTGAGTGATTTTGGACTTAGGAGCATGTCCGGATTGTGATTTGGAGGTCCGTAGTAGAATTAGGCTTGGAATGGCGAAAGTTGGAATTTTAGAAAGTTTGATCGGGGTGGACTTTTTGATATCGGGGTCGGATTGGATTTTCAGAAGTGAGAGTAGGTTCGTGGTGTCATTTTTGACTTGTGTGCAAAATTTGAGATCAATCGGACGTGATTTGATAGGTTTCAGTGTCGTTTGTAGAATTTCAAAATTTTAAAGTTCATTATTCTTGAATTGGGGTGCGATTCATGTTTTTGATGTTGTTTGAGATGATTTAAAGGCTCGACTAAGTTCGTATCGTATTTTAGGACTTTTTAGTATGTTTGGTTGAGGTCCTGGGGGCCTCGGGTTGATTTCAGATGGTTAACGGACTTGGAATTGAATTCGAGAAGCTGCTGAAGTTTTGAGGAATCAATTCTACAAGAAATTACTAAGTTATAACTCAAAATCCGAAATTGGTTCAAAACCGCCCCGAGCCCACGTCTTAGAATCCAATAAAACTCTCAAAATCCGAAAGCCCATCCAACCACGATTCCAACCATATAATTTTTATCAAAATCCGACACCAATCGTCCCCCAAATCCCCCAAATCAACTCTCCAAATTCCTAGCCCCAAACTCCCAAATTACACTTCAAAAACACACCAACTAGGTGAAAAACAAAATCAATTGAGAAACAATATTATTGAATAAAAATGAACAAAAGGAGCTTACATCAAGAATCAACTCGAAAATTCTCTCAAAAATCTCCAAAATCCGAGCTCAAAATGTTAGAAATGATGAAAATCTCGGAACCTCACTTAAGTAGGTTTTGCCCAGCAATATCAATTATGCGGCTCACTTAGCCCCTTCTACGGCCTCGCAGAAGCGACTCCAAGTCCGATTCTGCGGCTAACTCTGCACTTGCATCCAAAATCTCCGCTCTTGTGGACTCGCTTCTGTGGAGCCCAGCTTCACAATCCAATTCCGCTCCTGCGGCCCTCCTACCACATCTGCGGTCATGCGGATGCGGGAAAACCTTCATACCTGCGACCATCTGCCTCTTCTCCTCAAACTCCGCATCTACGTTGTCATCCCTGCATCTGCGGGCTTGCACTGCGGTCCCCCCTCCGCAGGTGCGATTACACCAGAAATCCTCAAAACTTCAGCAGCTTCTCCAATTCAATTCCAAGTCCGTTAACCACACGAAATCAACCCGAAGCCCCCGGGACCTCAACCAAACATACCAACAAGTCCTATCGCACGATACGAACTTAGTCGAGTCTTTAAATCGCCTCAAACAACATCAAAAACACGAATCGCACCCCAATTCAAGCCTAACGAACTTTGAAATTTCTAAATTCTACAAACGACGCTGAAACCTATCAAATCACGTCCGATTGACCTCAAATTTTACACACAAGTCAAAAATGACACCACGAACCTACTCCCACATCTAGAAATCTAATCCGACCCCGATATAAAAAAGTCCACCCCGGTCAAATTTTTTAAAATTCCAACTTTCGCCATTTCAAGCCTAATTTTACTACGGACCTCCAAATAACAATCTAGATACGCTCCTAAGTCCAAAATCACTCAATGGAGCTAACAGAACCATCAAAACTCACATCCAGGGTCGTTTGCACATAAGTCAACATCCGGTCAACTTTTTCAACTTAAGCTTTCCATTATGAGACTAAGTGTCTCAATTCACTCTGAAATCTCTTCGGACCCGAACCAACTAACCTAGTAAGTCATATAACAACTGTAAAGCAAAAAAGGAGCAGTAATTAGGGGAATGGGGCTACAACACTCGAAACGACCGGCTGGGTCGTTACATCCTCCCCCTCTTAAATAAATATTCATCCTCGAACGAGTCTAGAAACATACCTGGAGTCCCAAACAAGTGTGGATATCTGCTCCGCATCTCCCGCCCGGTCTCCCAAGTAGCCTCCTCTACGGGCTGACCTTTCCACTACACCTTCACTAAAGCTATATCCTTTGACCTCAATTTCCGAACCCGCTGATCCAAAATAGCCACCGGCTCCACATCATAAGTCAAATCACCATCCAACTGAACCGTGCTGAAATCCAAAACATGAGACGGATCACCAACATACTTCCGGAGCATAGAAATATGAAATACTGGATGCACACTCGACAAGCTAGGTGTCAAGACAAGCTTATAAGCCACCTCTCCAATCCTCTGAAGTACCTCAAAAGGCCCAATGAACCGAGAGCTCAACTTGCCCTTCTTCCCGAATCTCATAACACCCTTTATAGGTGAAACCTTCAGCAAAACCTTCTCCCCCACCATGTAAGCAACATCACGTACCTTCCTGTCGGCATAACTCTTCTGTTTGGACTGCGCCGTGCGAAGCCGCTCCTGAATCAATTTAACCTTGTCCAATGTATCCTGAACCAAGTCAGTACCCAATAGCCTAGCCTCCCCCGGCTCGAACTAACCCACCGGATATCTACACCGTCTCCCATACAAAGCCTTATACGGAGCCATCTAAATGCTCGACTGGTAACTGTTGTTGTAGGCAAACTCTGCGAGTGGCAGAAACTGATCCCAAGAACCCCCAAAATTAATGACATAAGCGCATAACATATCCTCTAATATCTGAATAGTGCACTCGGACTGTCCGTCCGTCTGAGGGTGAAATGCTATGCTCAACTTAACCTGGGTGCCCAAATCTCGCTGTACCGCTCTCCAGAACTATGATGTAAAATGCGTTCCTCGATCTGAAATGATGGACACTGGCACACCGTGAAGGCGGATGATCTCTCGAATGTAAATCTCAGCCATCCGCTCTAAAGAATAAGTAGTACCAACTGTAATGAAGTGTGCGGACTTGGTCAGCCGATCCACAATCACCCAAATAGCATCGAACTTCCTGGAAGTCCGTGGGAGCCTAACTACGAAATCCATGGTCATCCGCTCCCACTTCCACTCTGAAATCTCTAACCTCTGAAGCAATCCACCCGGTCTCTGATGCTCATACTTCACCTGCTGATAGTTAAGGCACCGAGCTACAAACCCCATTATATCCTTCTTCATTCTCCTCTACCAATAGTGCTACCTCAAGTCCTGATACATCTTTGCGGCATCCGGATGAATGGAATACCGCGAACTGTGTGCCTTCTCAAGAATCAACTCACGCAGCCCATCCACATTGGACACACAAGTCCGACCCTGCATCCTCAATACCCTATCATCCCCAATAGTCACATCTTTGGCATCACCGTACTGAATTGTGTCCTTAAGGAAAAGCAAATGGGGATCATCATATTGGCACTCTCTGATGCGATCATATAAGGAAGACCGAGAAACCCCACAAGCTAAAACCCGACTGGGCTATGAAATATCCAATCTCACGAACTGGTTGGCCAAAGCCTGAACATCAACTGCAAGAGGCCTCTCTCCCATGGAAATGAATGCAAGACTACCCATACTCTCCGACTTTCTACTCAAGGCATCGGCCTTCTAGGGATGATATAGAATGGTGATATTATAGTCCTTTAGCAGCTCCAACCATCTCTGCTGCCTCAAATTTAGATCCTTTTGTTTGAACAAGTGCTGGAGACTCCGATGATCCATAAACACCTCACAAGATACACCGTAGATATAATGCCACAAAATCTTTAATCCATGAACGATGGCAGCTAACTCCAAATCGTGAACATGGTAGTTCTTCTCATGAGGCTTTAACTGGCGCGAAGCATAAATAATAACTCTACTCTCCTGCATCAAGACACACCAAATACCGATCCGATAAGCATCACAATATACTGTATAAGAGCCTGAAGCTAAAGGCAAAACTAGAACTATGTCGTGGTCAAGGCAATCTTGAGCTTCTGAAAGCTCTCCTCACACTCATCCAACCACCTTAAATGAGCGCGCTTTTGGGTCAATTTGCTCAAAGGCGATGCAATAGACGAGAAACCCTCCACGAAGTGACGATAATAACCGGCCAAGCCGAGAAAGCTCCGAATCTCCGTAGTTGAGGATGGTCTGGGCCAACTCTAAACCGCCTCTATCTTCTTTGGATCCACCTGAATACCCTCGCTGGACACCACGTGTCCTAAGAATGCCACTGAGCTGAGCCAAAACTCACACTTGGAGAACTTGGCATAAAGCTTCTCCTCCCTCAACCGCTGGAACACAATCCTCAAATGTTTGGCATGCTCCTTCTAGCTACGAGAGTACATAAGGATATCATCAATTAAAACTATAATAAACGAGTCGAGTGAAACACACTGTTCATCAGGTGCATGAACTCTACTGGGGTGTTGGTCAGCCCAAAAGATATACAAGGAACTTATAATGACCATAACGGGTCCTGAAGGTTGTCTTTAGAATATTCGAGTCCCGAATTTTCAACTGGTGATACCCAGACCTCAAATGAATCTTGGAGAACACCCTCTCTCCCTAAAGCTGGTCAAACAGATCATCAATACGTGGCAAATGATACTTGTTCTTGATTGTAACTTTGTTCAACTGCCTATAATCAATATACATCCTCATAGTACCATCATGATTCACCTCAATGTGACATGCTAGGCTGAATAAACCCCTTATCAAGGAGTTCCTGAAGCTGCTCCTTCAATTCCTTCAACTCAGCTGGTGCCATGAAATATGGTGGAATAGAAATAAGCTGAATGCCCGGCACCAAATCGATACCAAAGTCAATATCCCCATCGGGCGGCATGCCCGACAAGTCTGTAGTAAATACGTCCGAAAACTCCCACACCACCGGAACAGAATCAATAGTGGAAGTATCAGCACTAATATCCCTCACAAAGGCCAAATAAGATAAATAACCTTGCCCAACCATCCACTGGGCCTTCAAGTATGAAATCACTCTATTAGGAACATAGTCTAGAGAACCTCTCCACTCAATCCTCGGCAACCCCGGAATCAGCAATGTCACAGTCTTAGCATGACAATCTAGAACAACATGACATGTAGACAACCAAACCATATCCAAGATCACGTCAAAATCAACCATACTAAGCAACAATAGATCAACTCTAGTCTCCAGACTCACAATGGTCACTACACACGACCGATATACACGGTCCACAATAAAAGTATCGCCTACCGGTGTAGAGACATGAACATATGAACCTAAGGACTCACGAGGCATATCTAGATAATGAGAAAAATATGATGAGAAATATGAATAAGTGGAACCATGGTCAAATAATATAGAGGCCTCCCTGTGCCAAACTACGACAATACCTGTGATCACTGCATCTGAAGCAACATCTGGTTTGGCAGGAATAGCATAGAATCGGGTCTGACTGCCACCTGATCGACCTCCTCCTCTAGGGAGACCCCTAGGTTACTGAGCTTCACCCCGAGCTGGGTAGGTGGGTGGTGAAGTAACGGGTGCTGAAGTTGCATGCTGACTCCTCTGTGGAGCTGGACCTCCCGTAAGACCGGGACAATATGTAACGATCCGGCTGGTCTTTTTGAGAGTAATAGCCCCGATCCCCTATTTACTCTTTTCCCGTATCTTTTTTCTGCTTATGTTACTTGTGGGGAGGTTTTGTTCGTGGTTTCTGAGTGTTCTGGGATACTTAGTCCCTAAAACGAAAGCTTAAGTCTTAGAATTTTGACCGTAGTGAGAAGACGACTCCGAAATGGAGTTTTGTCACTTCTGTTAGCTCTGTTGGGTATTTTGAACTTTGGAGCATGTCAGGAATGTTAATTGGAGGTCTGTAGCTGATTTAGGCTTGAATTGGCGAAAGTCGAATTTTTAGAGATTTTGACCGGTAGTGAACTTTTTGATATTGAGGTCGGATTCCGATTCCAAAAGTTGGAGTAGGTCCGTAATGTCGAATATGAATTGTGTGCAAAATTTGAGGTCAATCGGACGTGATTTGATAGGTTTCGACATCGGTTGTAGAAGTTTGAAGTTTCAATGTTCATTAAGTTTGAATTGGAGGGTGATTCGTGTTTTTAGCATTGTTTGATGTGATTTGAGGGCTCGACTAAGTTCGTATGGTGTGTTAGGAATTGTTGGTATGTTTTGTTGAGTTCCCGGGGGCCTCGGGTGTGTTTCAGACGCTTAACGGATTGAATTTGGACTTATGCAAATTGCCGAAGTCTTCTGGTTTCTAGTGTTTCGCACCTGCAGTGGGGTGACCGCAGGTGCGGACTCGCATGTGCCAGAGGAGGATCGCAGATATGGCCTGGAGGAGTTTGGCCTGGGGTCGTAGGTGTGACATGAAGGCCGCAGGAGCAGAGTCACTTCTACGGAAGCTTAAACGCAGAAGCGGAGAGGCCTGGGAGGTTTGGGATCGCAGGAGCGAAAGGGTCTCCGCAGAAGCGAGATCGTAGGTGCGGTCCCTGGTCCGCAGAAGCGAAAACCCTGGATATAAGTGGAATCCGCACTTGCAATGGAATTTCTGCAGGTGCGGCATCGCAGGTGCGATTATAGGCCCGCAGATGCGAAATTGCTGGGCAGAAAAGGGCCAAGTTGGAGGGTTTTATCCCATTTTCATTTTGGGTCTTTGAGAGCTCGGATTGAGGCGATAATTCAAGAATTTTTCAGAGAGAACTTAGGGATAATAATTATTAACTCGTTTATGGTTATATTCCACTAATCTATAGTTGATTTCATCATTTAATTAAGGAATTTGGTTGAGAAATTTGAAAAACAATGGGAGAAGTTCTTCTACTAAATTTTTGAGTTTTGATTGGTATTTTGATATCAAATTTGGATAATTTTGGTATGAGTGAACTCGTGGTTGATTGGGTGTTCGTATTTTGTGACTTTTACCAGATTCGAGATGTGGGCCAAGGTCGACTTCTTAAGATGAATTTCGGAATTTTTGTTAAATTCTTGATTTCATTAATTAGATTAGTCTATTATAGCTGTATTTATGATATGTAATTGTTTTTGGCTAGATTTTGGCCATTCGGAGTCAGATAATCGAGGAAAGGGCATTCTTAATGATTGACTGATCTTGGTTCGAGGTAAGTAGCTTGCCTAATCTTGTGGGGGGGGGTGGGGGAAATCCCCTTAGGACTTGGTACTGTTGTGATATGTGAGCACCGTGTACGTGAGGTGACGAGTGCGTACACGGGCTATTGTTGTAAAACCCAATTTTTCACTGAGTAGTGACCTATTTTCATTTTAATTGAGTTATACCAGCACGTGTACTTATCCTGTTTAGTCTAATATCCCATGTCTACGTGCTTTAACTGTTTATTTGAACTCTGTGCAGCATGCCTAATTGATTTCCTATTTTTCCTTGATCTTTATCAGCCTTAGCTGTAGAATTCTTGCTGTTAACTATTGTATTTATCGGTTTAAACTCTATATTTACTTTTGAGACTACGAGGTAGTACCTCGGGAGTTCTCCCTGCATATTTACTTTTGAGACAACGAGGCAGTACCTCGGGAGTTCTCCCTGCACATTTACTTTTGAGACTACGAGGAGGTACCTCAGGATTTCTCCCTGCATATTTACTTTTGAGACTACGAAGTGGTACCTCGGGAGTTCTCCCTGCACATTTACTTTTGAGACTACGAGGTGGTACCTCGAGAGATCTCCTCGCATATTTACTTTTGGGACTACGAGACGGTATCTCGGAAGCGCCCCTGTTGTTATATCATTGTGTGGTGTTGTTATTGCTTTGTGAATACTTTTTGTTATTTTTCTCCATTTTACTTTATTTTATTATGTCATCTGGCTTATTATTATATCCCAGTAGGGCCCGGACCTGACCTCGTCACTACTCTACTGAGGTTAGACTTGACACTTACCAGGGTACCGTTGTGGTGTACTCATGCTACTCTTCTGCACTTGTTTTGTGTGCAGATCCAGGTACTTCTTATCAACCCCGCTACTAGCTGAGAGTGCTTGCTGCTATACAGAGACTTCAAGGTACATCTGCCATGTCCGCAGACCTCAGAGTCCCCCTCTAATCCCTCATGTGTCATTTACCTTCCGTACTTCTTTTGTTAGACTCTGGTGT
Organism: Nicotiana tomentosiformis; assembly: GCF_000390325.3. Lineage (NCBI taxonomy): Eukaryota > Viridiplantae > Streptophyta > Magnoliopsida > Solanales > Solanaceae > Nicotiana > Nicotiana tomentosiformis. The sequence continues at coordinate 29,346 of NW_027174915.1, forward strand.
ATAGAGATACTAGTTTCCTTTCTGTAGCTTGTGACTTATAATATTTTGGGTTTTAGGAATACTGTGTATTAGTAGAGTGTTGGTTATTGTACATGCCGGGTGGCATTGTTACCAGTTATTTTGTTATCTGTTGCAGCTAGTTATTAAGTTTTACTTCCATTTGTTTTGTTATTTCCGCAATTTGTTAGGCTTACCTAGTCGTAGAGGCCAGGTGCCGTCACGACGTCTTACGGAGGGAGAATTGGGTCGTGACACAATACTTCTTGATGTGACCCATATCTCCACACTCAAAATAACCCCTCCCTGCGAATGGCGGTGAGGACTGGATGGAGCCCCGAGCACCAGAATACCCGCTAAAAGAACCCGATGCCGATAAGCCCTGAACTGAAGGTGCATGGGACGAACTCTAAGCTGGAAGGGCACTGAGAAATGACAGGCCCTGATGTGTACTATATGAACCATGGCCGGATGATGAACCACGGTGAACTGGATGAGTCGTCTGAGCATGTTTATAAGGACGACCCCTGCCATGGTGGAACTGACCTCCAGAAGGAACACCACTAAAACCTCCTGGCCCTCGAGGCCTCTTGGCCTCCCTCTCAACTCGCTCCTGGTTGTGGACCATCTCTATCTACCGAGCAATATCGACAACCTCATCAAAAGTAGCACCAGATACCCTCTCCCTAGTCATAAGCAACCATAATTAATATGTGAGGCCATCGATGAACCTCCGAATCCTCTCCCTATCAGTGGGAACCATCCAAACTATGTGATGAGCCAACTCAGAAAACCTCATCTCATACTGCGTCATAGGCATGCTATCCTGACGAAGCTTCTCAAACTGTCTGCGCAGCTCCTCTCTGCGAGACTGCGGCACGAACTTCTCCAAGAAGAGAATGGAGAACTCCTGCCAAGTAAGTGGTGCTGCACCGGCCGACCTGCACCTCTCATAAAACTCCCACCATCTGAAGGCAACCCCAAAAACCTAAAAAGTAGTGAACGAGACCCCACTAGTCTCCAGAATACCTGCTGTCCAAAGCATCCGCTCACACTTATCCAGAAAATCCTGAGCATCCTCTGACTCAGCACCGCTAAATGATGGAGGTCGTAGCCTCCCAAATTTCTCAAGTCTCTTCTGCTCCATCGGCCATAACGGGGATCACCTGGGCTTGAGCAGCTGTAACCGGCTGGACTGGTGGTGCCCCCGATATCTGAAGTCTCTGCACTACCTGCTCTGGTGTACGGGCAACAGAGGTATGAATACCTCCCCCGGCCTGAGAAGTGGCAGGTGCGGCCTGAGCCGAAACCACCTGAGCAAGGCCAGTGCAAACTGTCAATATCTAGGCCAAAGCCTTATGAAGGCCTGGTATCACAATGGGCACAGCTGGTGTCTGAGCTGGCCCCACTGGCTTAACTGTATCGGGTACTTGCTCCTGGGAAGGAGCGACTGATGGGTCTGCAGGTGCTGTCCTAGCTGTTTTACGAGCTGCACCCCAGCCCCTACCGCGGCCTCTACCATGATCTCGGCCTCTAGTGGCCCTAGCTGGTGGTACTGGTGGCTGTCCATCCTGCCCAGTAGTACATGTCCTCACCATCCGTGAGAGAATAGAATAATAAAAGTTTAGTTACCGGAATCAACAAATCCGCACGACAAG
>NW_027174916.1:0-31000 GCF_000390325.3 Nicotiana tomentosiformis
TATTGCCCACCCTTCCAAGTGGTTCCGGGACCCCCGGACCCCGATCGCCTAAAATTTTTCCGGGCCGTCAAATACGACCTAAGGAACCATAGTAACCGCCCCGCCATCATCGTTTCTCATTTTTTGCATTTTTCGGCCAAAAAACTAGAATTACGCCCGATTCCCATATTTTCGTGTGCTATACCCACGCCTTCCAAGTGGTCCGGGGAGCCGCGGACCCCGATCGCCTAAAATTTTTCCGGACTATCAAATACGACCTAAGGTACCATAGTCACCGCCCCACCATGATCGTTCCAAATGCTTTGCATTTTTCGGCCAAAAAACTAGAACTCCGCGCGATTTGCATATTTTCGTGTGCTATAGCTTACGCCTTCCGAGTGGTCCTGGGAGCCGTGGACCCCGATCGCCTAAAATTTCCGGGCCATCAAATACGACCTAAGGAACCATAGTCACCGCCCTGCCATGATCGTTCCTCATTTATTGCGTTTTTCGGCCAAAAAGCTAGAATTCCGCTCGATTACCATATTTTTGTGTGCCCCACGCCTTCCGAGTGGGCCGGGCCGCCGGACTCGAATCGCCTAAAAAAAATTTGGGCCATCAATTAGGACCTAAGGAACCATAGTCACCGCCTCACCATGATCGTTCCTCATTTTTTGCATTTTTTGGCCAAAAAACTAGAATTCCGCCCGATTACCATATTTTTGTGTGCTATCGCCCACGCCTTCCGAGTGGGTCGGGCCCCCCGGAGCCGGGATCGCCTAAAAATTTTCCGGACTATCAAATATGACCTAAGGAACAATAGTCATCGCCCCGCCATGATCGTTCCTAGTCTTTTGCGTTTTTCAGCCAAAATACTAGAATTCCGCGCGATTTTCCACATTTTCGTGTCCTTTAGCCCACCCCTTCAAAGGGGTCCCGGGAACCCCGAACCCCGATCGTCTAAAAATTTTTCGGGCCATCAAATACGACATAAGGAACCATAGTAACCACCCCGCCATGATCGTTCCTCATTTTTTGCGTTTTTCGGCCAAACAACTAGAATTTCGCCAGATTCCCATATCTTCGTGTGCTATACCCACGCATTCCGAGTAGTCCCAAGAGCCGCGGACCCCGATCGCCTAAAATTTTTCCGGACTATCAAATAAGACCTAAGGAACCATAGTCACCGCCCAGCCATGATCGTTCCTAGTTTTTTCCATTTTTCGGCCAAAAAACTAGAATTCCGCGCGATTCCCGTATTTTCGTGTCCTATAGCCCACGCCTTCCAAGTGAACCCGGGAACTCCGGACCCCTATCGCCTAAAATTTTTCCGGACTATCAAATACGACCTAAGGAACCATAGTCATCGCCCAGCCATGATTATTCCTCATTTGTTGCGTTTTTCGGCCAAAAAACTAGAATTCCGCCAGATTACAATATTTTTGTGTGCAACCCTTCCAAGTGGTTCCAGGACCCCCGGACCCCGATCGCCTAAAATTTTTCCGGGACGTCAAATACGACCTAAGGAACCATAGTAACCGCCCCGCGATCATCGTTTCTCATATTTTGCATTTTTCGGCCAAAAAACTAGAATTACGCCCGATTCCCATATTTACGTGTGCTATACCCACGCCTTCCAAGTGGTCCGGGGAGCCGCGGACCCCGATCGCCTAAAATTTTTCCGGACTATCAAATACGATCTAAGGTACCATAGTCACCGCCCCACCATGATCGTTCCAAATGCTTTGCATTTTTCGGCCAAAAAACTAGAACTCCGCGCGATTTGCATATTTTCGTGTGCTATAGCTTACGCCTTCCGAGTGGTCCCGGGAGCCGTGGACCCCGATCGCCTAAAATTTCCGGGCCATCAAATACGACCTAAGGAACCATAGTCACCACCCCGCCATGATCGTTCCTCATTTATTGCGTTTTTCGGCCAAAAAGCTAGAATTCCGCTCGATTACCATATTTTTGTGTGCCCCACGCCTTCCGAGTGGGCCAGGCCGCCGGACTCGAATCGCCTAAAAAAATTTTGGGGCATCAATTAGGACCTAAGGAACCATAGTCACCGCCTCGCCATGATCGTTCCTCATTTTTTGCATTTTTTGGCCAAAAAACTAGAATTCCGCCCGATTACCATATTTTTGTGTGCTATCGCCCACGCCTTCCGAGTGGGTCAGGCCCCCGGAGCCGGATCGCCTAAAAATTTTCCGGACTATCAAATATGACCTAAGGAACAATAGTCATCGCCCCGCCATGATCGTTCCTAGTCTTTTGCGTTTTTCAGCCAAAAAACTAGAATTCCGCGCGATTTTCCACATTTTCGTGTCCTTTAGCCCACCCCTTCAAAGGGGTCCTGGGAACCCCTAACCCCGATCGTCTAAAAATTTTCGGGCCATCAAATACGACCTAAGGAACAATAGTAACCACCCCGCCATGATCGTTCCTCATTTTTTGCATTTTTCGGCCAAACAACTAGAATTTCGCTAGATTCCCATATCTTTGTGTGCTATACCCACGCATTCCGAGTAGTCCCAAGAGCCGCGGATCCCGATCGCCTAAAATTTTTCCGGACTATCAAATAAGACCTAAGGAACCATAGTCACCGCCCAGCCATGATCGTTCCTAGTTCTTTCCATTTTTTGGCCAAAAAACTAGAATTCCGCGCGATTCCCATATTTTCGTGTCCTATAGCCCACGCCTTCCAAGTGAACCCGGGAACTCCGGACCCCTATCGCCTAAAAATTTTTCGGTCTATCAAATACGACCTAAGGAACCATAGTCATCGCCCAGCCATGATCATTCCTCATTTGTTGCGTTTTTCGGCCAAAAAACTAGAATTCCGCCCGATTACAATATTTTTGTGTGCAACCCTTCCAAGTGGTTCCAGGACCCCCGGACCCCGATCGCCTAAAATTTTTCCGGGACGTCAAATACGACCTAAGGAACCATAGTAACCGCCCCGCGATCATCGTTTCTCATATTTTGCATTTTTCGGCCAAAAAACTAGAATTACGCCCGATTCCCATATTTACGTGTGCTATACCCACGCCTTCCAAGTGGTCCGGGGAGCCGCGGACCCCGATCGCCTAAAATTTTTCCGGACTATCAAATACGATCTAAGGTACCATAGTCACCGCCCCACCATGATCGTTCCAAATGCTTTGCATTTTTCGGCCAAAAAACTAGAACTCCGCGCGATTTGCATATTTTCGTGTGCTATAGCTTACGCCTTCCGAGTGGTCCTGGGAGCCGTGGACCCCGATCGCCTAAAATTTCCGGGCCATCAAATACGACCTAAGGAACCATAGTCACCGCCCTGCCATGATCGTTCCTCATTTATTGCGTTTTTCGGCCAAAAAGCTAGAATTCCGCTCGATTACCATATTTTTGTGTGCCCCACGCCTTCCGAGTGGGCCGGGCCGCCGGACTCGAATCGCCTAAAAAAAATTTGGGCCATCAATTAGGACCTAAGGAACCATAGTCACCGCCTCACCATGATCGTTCCTCATTTTTTGCATTTTTTGGCCAAAAAACTAGAATTCCGCCCGATTACCATATTTTTGTGTGCTATCGCCCACGCCTTCCGAGTGGGTCGGGCCCCCCGGAGCCGGATCGCCTAAAAATTTTCCGGACTATCAAATATGACCTAAGGAACAATAGTCATCGCCCCGCCATGATCGTTCCTAGTCTTTTGCGTTTTTCAGCCAAAAAACTAGAATTCCGCGCGATTTTCCACATTTTCGTGTCCTTTAGCCCACCCCTTCCAAGTGGTTCCGGGACCCCCGAACCCCGATTACCTAAAATTTTTCCGGGCCGTCAAATACGACCTAAGGAACCATAGTAATCACCCCGCCATGATCGTTCCTCATTTTTTGCATTTTTCGGCCAAACAACTAGAATTTCGCCAGATTCCCATATCTTCGTGTGCTATACCCACGCATTCCGAGTAGTCCCAAGAGCCGCGGACCCCGATCGACTAAATTTTTTCCGGACTATCAAATAACACCTAAGGAACCATAGTCACCGCCCAGCCATGATCGTTCCTAGTTTTTTCCATTTTTCGGCCAAAAAACTAGAATTCCGCGCGATTCCTATATTTTCGTGTCCTATAGCCCATGCCTTCCAAGTGAACCCGGGAACTCCGGACCCCTATCGCCTAAAATTTTTCCGGACTATCAAATACGACCTAAGGAACCATAGTCATCGCCCAGCCTTGATCATTCCTCATTTGTTGCGTTTTTCGGCCAAAAAAATAGAATTCCGCCCGATTACAATATTTTTGTGTGCAACCCTTCCAAGTGGTTCCAGGACCCCCGGACCCCGATCGCCTAAAATTTTTCCGGGACGTCAAATACGACCTAAGGAACCATAGTAACCGCCCCGCGATCATCGTTTCTCATATTTTGCATTTTTCGGCCAAAAAACTAGAATTACGCCCGATTCCCATATTTACGTGTGCTATACCCACGCCTTCCAAGTGGTCCGGGGAGCCGCGGACCCCGATCGCCTAAAATTTTTCCGGACTATCAAATACGATCTAAGGTACCATAGTCACCGCCCCACCATGATCGTTCCAAATGCTTTGCATTTTTCGGCCAAAAAACTAGAACTCCGCGCGATTTGCATATTTTCGTGTGCTATAGCTTACGCGTTCCGAGTGGTCCTGGGAGCCGTGGACCCCGATCGCCTAAAATTTCCGGGCCATCAAATACGACCTAAGGAACCATAGTCACCGCCCTGCCATGATCGTTCCTCATTTATTGCGTTTTTCGGCCAAAAAGCTAGAATTCCGCTCGATTACCATATTTTTGTGTGCCCCACGCCTTCCGAGTGGGCCGGGCCGCCGGACTCGAATCGCCTAAAAAAAATTTGGGCCATCAATTAGGACCTAAGGAACCATAGTCACCGCCTCACCATGATCGTTCCTCATTTTTTGCATTTTTTGGCCAAAAAACTAGAATTCCGCCCGATTACCATATTTTTGTGTGCTATCGCCCACGCCTTCCGAGTGGGTCGGGCCCCCCGGAGCCGGATCGCCTAAAAATTTTCCGGACTATCAAATATGACCTAAGGAACAATAGTCATCGCCCCGCCATGATCGTTCCTAGTCTTTTGCGTTTTTCAGCCAAAATACTAGAATTCCGCGCGATTTTCCACATTTTCGTGTCCTTTAGCCCACCCCTTCAAAGGGGTCCCGGGAACCCCGAACCCCGATCGTCTAAAAAAATTTCGGGCCATCAAATACGACCTAAGGAACAATAGTAACCACCCCGCCATGATCGTTCCTCATTTTTTGCATTTTTCGGCCAAACAACTAGAATTTCGCCAGATTCCCATATCTTCGTGTGCTATACCCACGCATTCCGAGTAGTCCCAAGAGCCGCGGATCCCGATCGCCTAAAATTTTTCCGGACTATCAAATAAGACCTAAGGAACCATAGTCACCGCCCAGCCATGATCGTTCCTAGTTCTTTCCATTTTTCGGCCAAAAAACTAGAATTCCGCGCGATTCCCATATTTTCGTGTCCTATAGCCCACGCCTTCCAAGTGAACCCGGGAACTCCGGACCCCTATCGCCTAAAAATTTTCCGGTCTATCAAATACGACCTAAGGAACCATAGTCATCGCCCAGCCATGATCATTCCTCATTTGTTGCGTTTTTCGGCCAAAAAACTAGAATTCCGCCCGATTACAATATTTTTGTGTGCAACCCTTCCAAGTGGTTCCAGGACCCCCGGACCCCGATCGCCTAAAATTTTTCCGGGACGTCCAATACGACCTAAGGAACCATAGTAACCGCCCCGCGATCATCGTTTCTCATATTTTGCATTTTTCGGCCAAAAAACTAGAATTACGCCCGATTCCCATATTTACGTGTGCTATACCCACGCCTTCCAAGTGGTCCGGGGAGCCGCGGACCCCGATCGCCTAAAATTTTTCCGGACTATCAAATACGATCTAAGGTACCATAGTCACCGCCCCACCATGATCGTTCCAAATGCTTTGCATTTTTCGGCCAAAAAACTAGAACTCCGCGCGATTTGCATATTTTCGTGTGCTATAGCTTACGCGTTCCGAGTGGTCCTGGGAGCCGTGGACCCCGATCGCCTAAAATTTCCGGGCCATCAAATACGACCTAAGGAACCATAGTCACCGCCCTGCCATGATCGTTCCTCATTTATTGCGTTTTTCGGCCAAAAAGCTAGAATTCCGCTCGATTACCATATTTTTGTGTGCCCCACGCCTTCCGAGTGGGCCGGGCCGCCGGACTCGAATCGCCTAAAAAAATTTTGGGCCATCAATTAGGACCTAAGGAACCATAGTCACCGCCTCACCATGATCGTTCCTCATTTTTTGCATTTTTTGGCCAAAAAACTAGAATTCCGCCCGATTACCATATTTTTGTGTGCTATCGCCCACGCCTTCCGAGTGGGTCGGGCCCCCCGGAGCCGGATCGCCTAAAAATTTTCCGGACTATCAAATATGACCTAAGGAACAATAGTCATCGCCCCGCCATGATCGTTCCTAGTCTTTTGCGTTTTTCAGCCAAAATACTAGAATTCCGCGCGATTTTCCACATTTTCGTGTCCTTTAGCCCACCCCTTCAAAGGGGTCCCGGGAACCCCGAACCCCGATCGTCTAAAAAAATTTCGGGCCATCAAATACGACCTAAGGAACAATAGTAACCACCCCGCCATGATCGTTCCTCATTTTTTGCATTTTTCGGCCAAACAACTAGAATTTCGCCAGATTCCCATATCTTCGTGTGCTATACCCACGCATTCCGAGTAGTCCCAAGAGCCGCGGATCCCGATCGCCTAAAATTTTTCCGGACTATCAAATAAGACCTAAGGAACCATAGTCACCGCCCAGCCATGATCGTTCCTAGTTCTTTCCATTTTTCGGCCAAAAAACTAGAATTCCGCGCGATTCCCATATTTTCGTGTCCTATAGCCCACGCCTTCCAAGTGAACCCGGGAACTCCGGACCCCTATCGCCTAAAAATTTTCCGGTCTATCAAATACGACCTAAGGAACCATAGTCATCGCCCAGCCATGATCATTCCTCATTTGTTGCGTTTTTCGGCCAAAAAACTAGAATTCCGCCCGATTACAATATTTTTGTGTGCAACCCTTCCAAGTGGTTCCAGGACCCCCGGACCCCGATCGCCTAAAATTTTTCCGGGACGTCCAATACGACCTAAGGAACCATAGTAACCGCCCCGCGATCATCGTTTCTCATATTTTGCATTTTTCGGCCAAAAAACTAGAATTACGCCCGATTCCCATATTTACGTGTGCTATACCCACGCCTTCCAAGTGGTCCGGGGAGCCGCGGACCCCGATCGCCTAAAATTTTTCCGGACTATCAAATACGATCTAAGGTACCATAGTCACCGCCCCACCATGATCGTTCCAAATGCTTTGCATTTTTCGGCCAAAAAACTAGAACTCCGCGCGATTTGCATATTTTCGTGTGCTATAGCTTACGCCTTCCGAGTGGTCCTGGGAGCCGTGGACCCCGATCGCCTAAAATTTCCGGGCCATCAAATACGACCTAAGGAACCATAGTCACCGCCCTGCCATGATCGTTCCTCATTTATTGCGTTTTTCGGCCAAAAAGCTAGAATTCCGCTCGATTGCCATATTTTTGTGTGCCCCACGCCTTCCGAGTGGGCCAGGCCGCCGGACTCGAATCGCCTAAAAAAAATTTGGGCCATCAATTAGGACCTAAGGAACCATAGTCACCGCCTCACCATGATCGTTCCTCATTTTTTGCATTTTTTGGCCAAAAAACTAGAATTCCGCCCGATTCCCATATTTTTGTGTGCTATCGCCCACGCCTTCCGAGTGGGTCGGGCCCCCGGAGCCGGATCGCCTAAAAATTTTCCGGACTATCAAATATGACCTAAGGAACAATAGTCATCGCCCCGCCATGATCGTTCCTAGTCTTTTGCGTTTTTCAGCCAAAATACTAGAATTCCGCGCGATTTTCCACATTTTCGTGTCCTTTAGCCCACCCCTTCAAAGGGGTCCCGGGAACCCCGAACCCCGATCGTCTAAAAAATTTTCGGGCCATCAAATACGACATAAGGAACCATAGTAACCACCCCGCCATGATCGTTCCTCATTTTTTGCGTTTTTCGGCCAAACAACTAGAATTTCGCCAGATTCCCATATCTTCGTGTGCTATACCCACGCATTCCGAGTAGTCCCAAGAGCCGCGGACCCCGATCGCCTAAAAGTTTTCCGGACTATCAAATAAGACCTAAGGAACCATAGTCACCGCCCAGCCATGATCGTTCCTAGTTTTTTCCATTTTTCGGCCAAAAAACTAGAATTCCGCGCGATTCCCATATTTTCGTGTCCTATAGCCCACGCCTTCCAAGTGAACCCGGGAACTCCGGACCCCTATCGCCTAAAATTTTTCCGGACTATCAAATACGACCTAAGGAACCATAGTCACCGCCCAGCCATGATCATTCCTCATTTGTTGCGTTTTTCGGCCAAAAAACTAGAATTCCGCCCGATTACAATATTTTTGTGTGCAACCCTTCCAAGTGGTTCCAGGACCCCCGGACCCCGATCGCCTAAAATTTTTTCGGGCTGTCAAATATGACCTACGGAACCATAGTAACCGCCCCGCGATCATCGTTTCTCATATTTTGCATTTTTCGGCCAAAAAACTAGAATTACGCCCGATTCCCATATTTACGTGTGCTATACCCACGCCTTCCAAGTGGTCCGGGGAGCCGCGGACCCCGATCGCCTAAAATTTTTCCGGACTATCAAATATGACCTAAGGTACCATAGTCACCGCCCCACCATGATCGTTCCAAATGCTTTGCATTTTTCGGCCAAAAAACTAGAACTCCGCGCGATTTGCATATTTTTGTGTGCTATAGCTTACGCCTTCCGAGTGGTCCCGGGAGCCGTGGACCCCGATCGCCTAAAATTTCCGGGCCATCAAATACGACCTAAGGAACAATAGTCACCGCCCCGCCATGATCGTTCCTCATTTATTGCGTTTTTCGGCCAAAAAGCTAGAATTCCGCTCGATTACCATATTTTTGTGTGCCCCACGCCTTCCGAGTGGGCCGGGCCGCCGGACTCGAATCGCCTAAAAAAAATTTGGGCCATCAATTAGGACCTAAGGAACCATAGTCACCGCCTCACCATGATCGTTCCTCATTTTTTGCATTTTTTGGCCAAAAAACTAGAATTCCGCCCGATTACCATATTTTTGTGTGCTATCGCCCACGCCTTCCGAGTGGGTCGGGCCCCCCGGGGCCGGATCGCCTAAAAATTTTCCGGACTATCAAATATGACCTAAGGAACAATAGTCATCGCCCCGCCATGATCGTTCCTAGTCTTTTGCGTTTTTCAGCCAAAATACTAGAATTCCGCGCGATTTTCCACATTTTCGTGTCCTTTAGCCCACCCCTTCAAAGGGGTCCCGGGAACCCCGAACCCCGATCGTCTAAAAATTTTTCGGGCCATTAAATACAACATAAGGAACCATAGTAACCACCCCGCCATGATCGTTCCTCATTTTTTGCGTTTTTCGGCCAAACAACTAGAATTTCGCCAGATTCCCATATCTTCGTGTGCTATACCCACGCATTCCGAGTAGTCCCAAGAGCCGCGGACCCCGATCGCCTAAAATTTTTCCGGACAATCAAATAAGACCTAAGGAACCATAGTCACCGCCCAGCCATGATCGTTCCTAGTTTTTTCCGTTTTTCGGCCAAAAACAAGAATTCCGCGCTATTCCCATATTTTCGTGTCCTATAGCCCACGCCTTCCAAGTGAACCCGGGAACTCCGGACCCCTATCGCCTAAAATTTTTACGGACTATCAAATATGACCTAAGGAACCATAGTCACCGCCCAGCCATGATCATTCCTCATTTGTTGCGTTTTTCGGCCAAAAAACTAGAATTCCGCCCGATTACAATATTTTTGTGTCCTATTGCACAACCTTCCAAGTGGTTCCGGGACTCCCGGACCCCGATCGCCTAAAATTTTTCCGGGCTGTCAAATACGACCTAAGGAACCATAGTAACCGCCCCGCGATCATCGTTTCTTATTTTTTGCATTTTTCGGCCAAAAAACTAGAATTACGCCCGATTCCCATATTTCCATGTGCTATACCCATGCCTTCCAAGTGGTCCAGGGAGCCGCGGACCCCGATCGCCTAAAATTTTTCCGGACTATCAAATACGACCTAAGGTACCATAGTCACCGCCCCACCATGATCGTTCCAAATGCTTTGCATTTTTCGGCCAAAAAATTAGAACTCCGCGCGATTTGCATATTTTCGTGTGCTATAGCTTACGCCTTCCGAGTGGTCCCGGGAACCGTGGACCCCGATCGCCTAAAATTTTCCGGGCCATCAAACACGACCTAAGGAACCATAGTCACCGCCCCTCCATGATCGTTCCTCATTTATTGTGTTTTTCGGCCAAAAAGCTAGAAATTCGCTCGATTACCATATTTTTGTGTGCCCCACGCCTTCCGAGTGGGCCGGGCCGCCGGACTCGGATCGGCTAAAAAATTTTCGGGCCATCAATTAGGACCTAAGGAACCATAGTCACCACCTCGCCATGATCGTTCCTCATTGTTTGCATTTTTTGGCCAAAAAACTAGAATTCCGCCCGATTCCCATATTTTTGTGTGCTATTGCCCATGCCTTCCGAGTGGGTCGGGCCCCCCGGAGTCGGATCGCCTAAAAATTTTACGGACTATCAAATACGACCTAAGGAACCATAGTCACCGCCCCGCCATGATCGTTCCTAGTCTTTTGCGTTTTTCAGCCAAAAACTAGAATTCCGCGCGATTTCCATATTTTCGTGTGCTTTAGCCCTCGCCTTCAAAGGGGTCCCGGGAACCCCGAACCCCGATCGTCTAAAAATTTTCCGGGCCGTCAAATACGACCAAAGGAACCATAGTAACCGCCCCGCCATGATCGTTCCTCATATTTTTGCGTTTTTCGGCCAAACAACTAGAATTTCGCCTGATTCCCATATTTTCGTGTGCTATACCCACGCATTCCGAGTAGTCCCAAGAGCCGCGGACCACGAGCGCCTAAAATTTTTCCGGACTATCAAATAAGACCTAAGGAACCATAGTCACCGCCCAGCCATGATCGTTCCTAGTTTTTTCTGTTTTTCGGCCAAAAAACAAGAATTCCGTGCTATTCCCATATTTTCGTGTCTTATAGCCCACGCCTTCCAAGTGAACCCGGGAACTCCGGACCCCTATCGCCTAAAATTTTTACGGACTATCAAATACAACGTAAGGAACCATAGTCACCGCCCAGCCATGATCATTCCTCATTTGTTGCGTTTTTCGGCCAAAAAACTAGAATTCCGCCCGATTACAATATTTTTGTGTGCTATTCCCCAACCTTCCAAGTGGTTCCGGGACCCCCGGACCCCGATCGCCTAAAATTTTTCCGGGCTGTCAAATACGACCTAAGGAACCGTAGTAATCGCACCGCGATCATTGTTTCTTATGTTTTGCATTTTTCGGCCAAAAAACTAGAATTACGCCCGATTCCCATATTTCCGTGTGCTATACCCATGCCTTCCAAGTGGTCCGGGGAGCCGCAGACCCCGATCGCCTAAAATTTTTCCGGACTATCAAATACTACCTAAGCTACCATAGTCACCACCCACCATGATCGTTCCAAATGCTTTGCATTTTTCGGCAAAAAAATTAGAACTCCGCGCGATTTGCATATTTTCGTGTGCTATAGCTTACGCCTTCCGAGTGGTCCCGGGAACCGTGGACCCCGATCGCCTAAAATTTTCCGGGCCATCAAATACGACCTAAGGAACCATAGTCACCGCCCCGCCATGATTGTTCCTCATTTATTGCATTTTTCGGCCAAAAAGCTAGAATTCCGCTCGATTACCATATTTTGTGTGTGCCCCACGCCTTCCGAGTGGGCCGGGCCACCGGACTCGGATCGACTAAAAAAATTTCGGGCCATAAATTACGACCTAAGGAACCATAGTCACCGCTTCGCCATGATCGTTCCTCATTTTTTGCATTTTTGGCCAAAAAACTAGAATTCCGCCCGATTCCCATATTTTTGTGTGCTATCGCCCACGCCTTCCGAGTGGGTCGGGCCCCCAGGAGCCGGATCGCCTAAAAATTTTCGGACTATCAAATACGACCTAAGGAACCATAGTCACCGCCCCGCCATGATCGTTCCTAGTCTTTTGCGTTTTTCAGCGCGATTTCCATATTTTCGTGTGCTATACCCACGCATTCCGAGTGGTCCCAATAGCAGCGGACCCCGATCGCCTAAAATTTTTCCGGACTATAAAATAAGACCTAAGGAACCATAGTCACCGCCCAGCCATGATCGTTCCTAGTTATTTCCGTTTTTTGGCTAAAAAACTAGAATTCCGCGCGATTCCCATATATTCGTGTCCTATAGCCTACGCCTTCCAAGTGAACCCGGGAACTCCGGACCCCTATCGCCTAAAATTTTTCTGGACTATCAAATACGACCTAAGGAACCATAGTCACCGCCCCGCCATGATCGTTCCTAGCCTTTTGCGTTTTTCAGCCAAAAAACTAGAATTCCGCGCGATTTCCATATTTTCGTGTGCTTTAGCCCACGCCTTCCAAGGGATCCCGGGAACCCCGAACCCCGATCGCCTAAAAATTTTCCGGGCCATCAAATACGACCTAAGGAACCATAGTAACCACCCCGCCATGATCGTTCCTTATTTTTTGCGTTTTTCGGCCAAACAACTAGAATTCCGCGCGATTCCTATATTTTTGTGTGTTATAGCCCACGCCTTCCGAGTGGTCCCGGGACCTCCTGACCCCTATCGCCTAAAATTTTTCCGGACTATCAAATACGACCTAAGGAACCATAGTATCCGCCCCGCCATGATCGTTCCTCATTTTTTTTGTTTTTCGGCCAGACAACTAGAATTCCGCGCGATTCCCATTTTATTTTGCTGTTATAGCCCATGCCTTCCGAGTGGTCCCGGGACCTCCGGACCCCTATCGCCTAATATTTTTCCGGACTATCAAATAAGACCAAAGGAATGATAGTCACCGCCCTGCCAAGATCTTTCCACATTTTTTGCATGTTACTCAAAAAGACCTAGAATTTCGCCCGATTCCCATATTTTCGTGTGCTATACCCACGCATTCCGAGTGGTCCCAAGAGCCGCGGACCCCGATCGCCTAAAATTTTTCAGGGCAATCAAATACGACCTAAGGAACCATAGTTACCGCCCAGCCATTATCGTTCCTAGTTATTTCTATTTTTTGGCTAAAAAACTAGAATTTCGCGCGATTCCCATATATTCGTGTCCTATAGACCACGCCTTCCAAGTGAACCCGGGAACTCCGGACCCATATCGCCTAAAATTTTTCCGGACTATCAAATACGACCTAAGGAACCATAGTCACCGCCCCGCCATGATCGTTCCTAGTCTTTTGCGTTTTTCAGCGCGATTTCCATATTTTCGTGTGCTATACCCACGCATTCTGCGTGGTCCCAATAGCCGCGGACCCCGATCGCCTAAAAATTTTCCGGACTATCAAATAAGACCTAAGGAACCATAGTTACCGCCCAGCCATTATCGTTCCTAGTTATTTATGTTTTTTGGCTAAAAAACTAGAATTTCGCGCGATTCCCATATATTCGTGTCCTATAGCCCACGCCTTCCAAGTGAACCCGGGAACTCCGGACCCATATCGCCTAAAATTTTTCCGGACTATCAAATACGACCTAAGGAACCATAGTCACCGCCCCGCCATGATCGTTCCTATTTTTTTGCGTTTTTCAGCCAAAAAACTAGAATTCCGCGCGATTTTCATATTTTCGTGTGCTTTAGCCCACGCCTTCCAAGGGGTCCCGGGAACCCCGAACCCCGATCGCCTAAAAATTTTCTGGGCCATCATATATGACCTAAGGAACCATAGTAACCACCCCGCCATGATCGTTCCTTATTTTTTGCATTTTTCGGCCAAACAACTAGAATTCCGCGCGATTCCTATATTTTTGTGTGTTATAGCCCACGCCTTCCGAGTGGTCCCGGGACCTCCTGACCCCTATCGCCTAAAATTTTTCCGGACTATCAAATACGACCTAAGGAACCATAGTATCCGCCCTGCCATGATCGTTCCTCATTTTTTTTATTTTTCGGCCAGACAACTAGAATTCCGCGCGATTCCCATATTTTTGTGTGTTATAGCCCACGCCTTCCGAGTGGTCCCGGGACCTCCGGACCCCTATCGCCTAATATTTTTCCGGACTATCAAATAAGACCAAAGGAACCATAGTCACCGCCCTGCCAAGATCTTTCCACATTTTTTGCATGTTACTGAAAAATACCTAGAATTTCGCACGATTCCCATATTTTCGTGTGCTATACCCACGCATTCCGAGTGGTCCCAAGAGCCGCGGACCCCGATCGCCTAAAATTTTTCAGGGCAATGAAATACGACCTAAGGAACCATATTATCCGCCCTGCCATAATCATTCTTATTATTTGCGTTTTTCGGCCAAACAACTAGAATTCCGCGCGATTCCCATATTTTTGTGTGTTATAGCCCACGCCTTCCGAGGGGTCCCGGGACCTCCGGACCCCGATCGCCTAAAAATTTTCTGGACTATCAAATACGACCTAAGGAACCATAGTCACCGCACAGCCATGATCATTCCTCATTTGTTGCGTTTTTCGGCCAAAAAACTAGAATTCCGCCCGATTACAATATTTTTGTGTGCTATTGCCCAACCTTCTAAGTGGTTCCGGGACCCCCGGACCCCGATCGTCTAAAATTTTTTCGGGCTGTCAAATACGACATAAGGAACCATAGTAACCGCCCCGCGATCATCGTTTCTTTTTTTTTTGCATTTTCGGCCAAAAAACTAGAATTACGCCCGATTCCCATATTTCCGTGTGCTATACCCATGCCTTCCAAGTGGTCCGGGGAGCCGCGGGCCCCGATCGCCTAAAATTTTTCCGGACTATCAAATACGACCTAAGGTACCATAGTCACCGCCCCACCATGATCGTTCCAAATGCTTTGCATTTTTCGGCCAAAAAATTAGAACTTCGCGCGATTTGCATATTTTCGTGTGCTATAGCTTACGCCTTCCGAGTGGTCCCGGGAATCGTGGACCCCGATCGCCTAAAATTTTTCGGGCCATCAAATATGACCTAAGGAACCATAGTCACCGCCCCGCCATGATCTTTCCTCATTTATTGCGTTTTTCGGCCAAAAAGCTAGAATTCCGCTCGATTACCATATTTTTGTGTGCCCCACGCCTTCCGAGTGGGCCGGGCCACCGGACTCGGATCGCCTAAAAATTTTCGGGCCATCAATTACGACCTAAGGAACCATAGTCACCGCTTCGCCATGATCGTTCCTCATTTTTTCCATTTTTTGGCCAAAAAACTAGAATTCCGCCCGATTCCCATATTTTTGTGTGCTATCGCCCACGCCTTCCGAGTGGGTCGGGCCCCCCGGAGCCGGATCGCCTAAAAATTTTTCGGACTATCAAATACGACCTAAGGAACCATAGTCACCGCCCCACCATAATCGTTCCTAGTCTTTTGCGTTTTTCAGCCAAAAAACTAGAATTTCGCGCGATTTCCATATTTTCGTGTGCTATACCCACGCATTCCGAGTGGTCCCAATAGCCGCGGACCCCGATCGCCTAAAATTTTTCCGGACTATCAAATAAGAACTAAGGAACCATAGTCACCACCCAGCCATGATCGTTCCTAGTTTTTTTCGTTTTTTGGCTAAAAAACTAGAATTCCGCGCGATTCCCATATATTCGTGTCCTATAGCCCATGCCTTCCAAGAGCCGCGGACCCCGATCGCCTAAAATTTTTCAGGGCAATCAAATACGACCTAAGGAACCATATTATCCGCCCTGCCATCATCGTTCCTTATTTTTTGTGTTTTTCGGCCAAACAACTAGAATTCCGCGCGATTCCCATATTTTTGTGTGTTATAGCCCACGCCTTCCGAGGGGTCCCGGAACCTCCGGACCCCGATCGCCTAAAAATTTTCTGGACTATCAAATACGACCTAAGGAACCATAGTATCCGCCCCGCCATGATCGTTCCTCATTTTTTGTGTTTTTCGGCCAAACAACTAGAATTTCGCCCGATTCACATATTTTCGTGCGCTATACCCACGCATTCCGAGTGGTCCCAAGAGACGCGGACCTCTATCGCCTAAAATTTTTCAGGACTATCAAATAAGACCTAAGGAACCATAGTCACCGCCCAGCCATAATCGTTCCTAGTTTTTTCCATTTTTCGGCCAAAAAACTAGAATTCCGTGCGATTCCCATATTTTCGTGTCCTATAGCCCACGCCTTCCAAGTGAACCCGGGAACTCCGGACCCCTATCGCCTAAAATTTTTCTGGACTATTAAATACGACCTAAGGAACCATAGTCACTGCCCCACCATGATCGTTCCTAGTCTTTTGCGTTTTTCAGCCAAAAAACTAGAATTCCGCGCGATTTCCATATTTTTGTGTGCTTTAGCCCACGCCTTCCAAGGGGTCCCGGGAACCCCGATCGCCTAAAAATTTTCCGGGCCATCAAATACGACCTAAGGAACCATAGTAACCACCCCGCCATGATCGTTCCTTATTTTTTCCGTTTTTCGGCCAAACAACTAGAATTCCGTGCGATTCCTATATTTTTGTGTGTTATAGCCCATGCCTTCCGAGTGGTCCCGGGACCTCCTGACCCCTATCGCCTAAAATTTTTCCGGACTAACAAATACGACCTAAGGAACCATAGTATCCGCCCCGCCATGATCGTTCCTCATTTTTTTTGTTTATCGGCCAGACAACTAGAATTCCGCGCGATTCCCATATTTTGTGTGTTATAGCCCACGCCTTCCGAATGGTCCCGGGACCTCCGGACCCCTATCGCCTAATATTTTTCCGGACTATCAAATAAGACCAAAGGAACCATAGTCACCGCCCTGCCAAGATCTTTCCACATTTTTTGCATGTTACTAAAAAAGAACTAGAATTTCGCCCGATTCCCATATTTTCGTGTGCTATACCCACGCATTCCGAGTGGTCCCAAGAGCCGCGGACCCCGATCGCCTAAAATTTTTGAGGGCAATCAAATACGACCTAAGGAACCATATTATCCGCCCTGCCATGATCGTTCCTTATTTTTTGCATTTTTCGGCCAAACAACTAGAATTCCGCGCGATTCCCATATTTTTGTGTGTTATAGCCCACGCCTTCCGAGGGGTCCCGGGACCTCCGGACCCCGATCGCCTAAAAATTTTCTGGACTCTCAAATACGACCTAAGGAACCATAGTATCCACCCCGCCATGATCGTTCCTCATTTTTTGCATTTTTCGGCCAAACAACTAGAATTTCGCCCGATTCACATATTTTCGTGCGCTATACCCACGCATTCCGAGTGGTCCCAAGAGACGCAGACCTCTATCGCCTAAAATTTTTCAGGACTATCAAATAAGACCTAAGGAACCATAGTCACTGCCCAGCCACTCCTTCCAAGTGAACCCGGGAACTTCGGACCCCTATCGCCTAAAATTTTTCCGGACTATCAAATACGACCTAAGGAACCATAGTCACCGCCCAGCCATGATCATTCCTCATTTGATGCGTTTTTCGGCCAAATAACTAGAATTCCGCCCCATTACAATATTTTTGTGTGCTATTGCCCACCCTTCCAAGTGGTTCCGGAACCCTTGGACGCCGATCGCCTAAAATTTTTCCGGGCCGTCAAATACGACCTAAGGAACCATAGTAACCGCCCCGCGATCATCGTTTCTCATTTTTTGCACTTTTCGGCCAAAAAACTAGAATTACGCCCGATTCCCATATTTTCGTGTGCTACACCCACGCCTTCCAAGTGGTCTCGGGAGCCGTGGACCCCGATCGCCTAAAATTTTCTAGGCCATCAAATACGACCTAAGGAACCATAGTCACTGCCCCGCCATGATCGTTCCTCATTTATTGCATTTTTCGGCCAAAAAACTAGAATTCCGCTCGATTACCATATTTTTGTGTGCCCCACGCCTTCCGAGTGGGCCGGGCCGCCGGACTCGGATCGCCTAAAAAATTTTCGGGCCATCAATTAGGACCTAAGGAACCATAGTCACCGCCTCGCCATGATCGTTCCTCATGTTTTGCATTTTTGGCCAAAAAACTAGAATTCCGCCCGATTCCCATATTTTTGTGTGCTATCGCCCAAGCCTTCCGAGTGGGTCGGGCCCCCCTGAGCCGGATCACCTAAAAATTTTCCGGACTATCAAATATGACCTAAGGAACCATAGTCACCGCCCCGCCATGATCGTTCCTAGTCTTTTGCGTTTTTCAGCCAAAAAACTAGAATTCCGTGCGATTTCCATATTTTCGTGTCCTTTAGCCCACGCCTTCCAAGGGGTCCCGGGAACCCCGATCGCCTAAAAATTTTCCGGGCCATCAAATACGACCTAAGGAACCATAGTAACCACCCCGCCATGATTGTTCCTCATTTTTTGCGTTTTTCGGCCAAACAACTAGAATTCCGCGCGATTCCCATATTTTTGTTGTTATAGCCCACGCCTTCCGAGTGGTCCCGGGACCTCCTGACCCCTATCGCCTAAAATTTTTTCGGACTATCAAATATGACCTAAGAAACCATAGTATCCGCCCCGCCATGATCGTTTCTCATTTTTTGTGTTTTTCGGCCAGACAACTAGAATTCCGCGCGATTCCCATATTTTTGTGTGTTATAGCCCATGCCTTCCGAGTGGTCCCGGGACCTCCGGACCCCTATCGCCTAATATTTTTCCGGACTATCATATAAGACCAAGGGAACCATAGTCACCGCCCTGCCAAGATCTTTCAACATTTTTTGCATGTTACTGAAAAAGACCTAGAATTTCGCCCGATTCCCATATTTTCGTGTGCTATACCCACGCATTCCGAATGGTCCCAATAGCCGCGGACCCCGGTCGCCTAAAATATTTCCGGGCAATCAAATACGACCTAAGGAACCATATTATCCGCCCTGCCATGATCGTTCCTTATTTTTTGCATTTTTCGGCCAAACAACTAGAATTACGCGCGATTCCCATATTTTTGTGTCTTATAGCCCACGCCTTCTGAGG
The DNA here is from genome assembly GCF_000390325.3 of Nicotiana tomentosiformis. Lineage (NCBI taxonomy): Eukaryota > Viridiplantae > Streptophyta > Magnoliopsida > Solanales > Solanaceae > Nicotiana > Nicotiana tomentosiformis. The sequence goes on from NW_027174916.1 coordinate 19,129, forward strand.
GGTCCCGGGACCTCCGGAGCCCGATCGCCTAAAAAGTTTCTGGACAATCAAATACGAACTAAGGAACCATTGTATCCGCCCCGCCATGATCGTTCCTCATTATTTGCATTTTTCGGCCAAACAACTAGAATTTCGCCCGATTCCCATATTTACGTGTGCTATACCCACGCATTCCGAGTGGTCCCAAGAGACGCGGACCCCTATCGCCTAAAATTTTTCCTGACTATCAAATAAGACCTAAGGAACCATAGTCACCTCCCAGCCATGATCGTTCCTAGTTTTTTCCGTTTTTCGGCCAAAAAACTAGAATTCCGCGCGATTCCCATATTTTCGTGTCCTATAGCCCACGCCTTCCAAGTGAACCCGGGAACTCCGGACCCCTATCGCCTAAAATTTTTCAGGACTATCAAATACGACCTAAGGAACAATAGTCACCGTCCAGCCATGATCATTCCTTATTTGTTGCGATTTTCGGCCAAAAAACAAGAATTCTGCCTGATTACAATATTTTTGTGTGCTGTTGCCCACCCTTCCAAGTGGTTCCGGGACCCCCGGACCCCGATCGCCTAAAATTTTTCCGGGCCGTCAAATACGACCTAAGGAACCATAGTAACCGCCCCGCGATCATCGTTTCTCATTTTTTGCATTTTTCGGCCAAAAAACTAGAATTACGCCCGATTCCCATATTTACGTGTGCTATACCCACGCCTTCCAAGTGGTCCGGGGAGCCGCGGACCCCGATAGCCTAAAATTTTTTCGGACTATCAAATACGACCTAAGGAACCATAGTCACCGCCCCGCCATGATCGTTCCAAGCCTTTTGTGTTTTTCAGCCAAAAAACTAGAATTCCGCGCGATTTCCATATTTTCGTGTGCTTTAGCCCACGCCTTCCAAGGGGTCCCGGGAACCCCGAACCCCGATCGCCTAAAAATTTTCCGGGCCATCAAATACGACCTAAGGAACCATAGTAACCACCCCGCCATGATCGTTCCTTATTTTTTGCATTTTTCGGCCAAACAACTAGAATTCCGCGCGATTCCTATATTTTTGTGTGTTATAGCCCACGCCTTCCGAGTGGTCCCGGGACCTCCTGACCCCTATCGCCTAAAATTTTTCCGGACTATCAAATACGACCTAAGGAACCATAGTATCCGCCCCGCCATGATCGTTCCTCATTTGTTTTGTTTTTCGGCCAGACAACTAGAATTCCGCGCGATTCCCATATTTTTGTTTGTTATAGCCCACGCCTTCCGAGTGGTCCCGGGACCTCCGGACCCCTATCGCCTAATATTTTTCCGGACTATCAAATAAGACCAAAGGAACCATAGTCACCGCCCTGCCAAGATCTTTCCACATTTTTTGCATGTTACTCAGAAGGACCTAGAATTTCGCCCGATTCCCATATTTTCGTGTGCTATACCCACGCATTCCGAGTGGTCCCAAGAGCCGCGGACCCCGATCGCCTAAAATTTTTCAGGGCAATCAAATACGACCTAAGGAACCATATTATCCGCCCTGCCATGATCGTTCCTTATTTTTTGCGTTTTTCGGCCAAACAACTAGAATTCCGCGTGATTCCCATATTTTTGTGTGTTATATAGCCCACGCCTTCCGAGGGGTCCCGGGACCTCCGGACCCCAATCGCCTAAAAATTTTCTGGACTATCAAATACGACCTAAGGAACCATAGTCACCGCCCAGCCATGATCATTCCTCATTTGTTGCGTTTTTCGGCCAAAAAATTAGAATTCCGCCCGATTACTATATTTTTGTGTGCTATTGCCCAACCTTCCAAGTGGTTCCGGGACCCCCGGACCCCGATCGCCTAAAATTTTTCCGGGCCGTCAAATACGACCTAAGGAACCATAGTAACCACCCCGCGATCATCGTTTCTTATTTTTTGCATTTTTCGGCCAAAAAACTAGAATTACGCCCGATTCCCATATTTCCGTGTGCTATACCCATGCCTTCCAAGTGGTCCGGGGAGCCGCTGACCCCGATCGCCTAAAATTTTTCCGGACTATCAAATACGACCTAAGGTACCATAGTCACCGCCCCACCATGATCGTTCCAAATGGTTTGCATTTTTCGGCAAAAAAATTAGAACTCCGCGCGATTTGCATATTTTCGTGTGCTATAGCTTACGCCTTCCGAGTGGTCCCGGGAACTGTGGACCCCGATCGCCTAAAATTTTCCGGGCCATCAAATACGACCTAAGGAACCATAGTCACCGCCCCGCCATGATCGTTCCTCATTTGTTGCGTTTTTCGGCCAAAAAGCTAGAATTCTGCTCGATTACCATATTTTTGTGTGGCCCACGCCTTCCGTGTGGGCCGGGCCACCGGACTCGGATCGCCTAAACAAATTTCGGGCCATCAATTACGACCTATGGAACCATAGTCACCGCTTCGCCATGATCGTTCCTCATTGTTTGCATTTTTTGGCCAAAACACTAGAATTCCGCCCGATTCCCATATTTTTGTGTGCTATCGCCCACGCCTTCCGAGTGGGTCGGGCCCCCCGGAGCCGGATCGCCTAAAAATTTTCCGGACTATCAAATACGACCTAAGGAACCATAGTCACCACCCCGCCATGATCGTTCCTAGTCTTTTGCGTTTTTCAGCTAAAAAACTAGAATTCCGCGCGATTTCCATATTTTCGTTTGCTATACCCACGCATTCTGAGTGGTCCCAATAGCCGCAATCCCCGATCGCCTAAAAATTTTCCGGACTATCAAATAAGACCTAAGGAATCATAGTTACCGCCCAGCCATGATCGTTCCTAGTTATTTCCGTTTTTTGGCTAAAAAACTAGAATTCCGCGCGATTCCCATATATTCGTGTCCTATAGCCCACGCCTTCCAAGTGAACCCGGAAACTCCGGACCCAAATCGCCTAAAACTTTTCTGGGCCATCATATACGACCTAAGGAACCATAGTAACCACCCCGCCATGATCGTTCCTTATTTTTTTGCATTTTTCGGCCAAACAACTAGAATTTCGCGCGATTCCTATATTTTTGTGTGTTATAGCCCACGCCTTCCGAGTGGTCCCGGGACCTCCTGACCCCTATCGCCTAAAATTTTTTCGGACTATCAAGTACGACCTAAGGAACCATAGTATCCGCCCCGCCATGATCGTTCCTCATTTTGTTTGTTTTTCGGCCAGACAACTAGAATTCCGCGCGATTCCCATATTTTTGTGTGTTATAGCCCACGCCTTCCGAGTGGTCCCGGGACCTCCGGACCCCTATCGCCTAATATTTTTCCGGACTATCAAATAAGACCAAAGGAACCATAGTCATCGCCCTGCCAAGATCTTTCCACATTTTTTGCATGTTACTGAAAAAGACCTAGAATTTCGCTCGATTCCCATATTTTCGTGTGCTATACCCATGCATTCCGAGTGGTCCCAAGAGCCGCGGACCCCGATCGCCTAAAATTTTTCAGGGCAATCAAATACGACCTAAGGAACCATATTATCCGCCCTGCCATGATCATTCCTTATTTTTTGCGTTTTTCGGCCAAACAACTAGAATTCCGCGCGATTCCCATATTTTTGTGTGTTATAGCCCACGCCTTCCGAGGGGTCCCGGGACCTCCGGACCCCGATCGCCTAAAAATTTTCTGGACTATCAAATACGACCTAAGGAACCATAGTCACCGCACAGCCATGATCATTCCTCATTTGTTGCGTTTTTCGGCTAAAAAACTAGAATTCCGCCCGATTACAATATTTTTGTGTGCTATTGCCCAACCTTCCAAGTGGTTCCGGGACCCCCAGACCCCGATCGCCTAAAATTTTTCCGGGCTGTCAAATACGACCTAAGGAACCATAGTAACCGCCCCGCGATCATCGTTTCTTATTTTTTGCATTTTTCGGCCAAAAAACTAGAATTACGCCCGATTCCCATATTTCCGTGTGCTATACCCATGCCTTCCAAGTGGTCCGGGGAGCCGCGGACCCCGATCGCCTAAAATTTTTCCAGACTATCAAATACGACCTAAGGTACCATAGTCACCGCCCCACCATGATCGTTCCAAATGCTTTGCATTTTTCGGCCAAAAAATTAGAACTTCGCGCGATTTGCATATTTTTGTGTGCTATAGCTTACGCCTTCCGAGTGGTCCCGGGAATTTGTGGACCCCGATCGCCTAAAATTTTCCGGGCCATCAAATATGACCTAAGGAACCATATTCACCGCCCCGCCATGATCGTTCCTCATTTATTGCGTTTTTCGGCCAAAAAGCTAGAATTCCGCTCGATTATCATATTTTTGTGTGCCCCACGCCTTCCGAGTGGGCCGGGCCACCGGACTCGGATCGCCTAAAAAATTTCGGGCCATCAATTACGACCTAAGGAACCATAGTCACCGCTTCGCCATGATCGTTCCTCATTTTTTGCATTTTTTGGCCAAAAAACTAGAATTCCGCCCGATTCCCATATTTTTGTGTGCTATCGCCCACGCCTTCCGAGTGGGTCGGGCCCCCGGAGCCGGATTGCCTAAAAATTTTCCGGACTATCAAATACGACCTAAGGAACCATAGTCACCGCCCCACCATGATCGTTCCTGGTCTTTTGCGTTTTTCAGCCAAAAAAGTAGAATTCCGCGCGATTTCCATATTTTCGTGTGCTATACCCACGCATTCCGAGTGGTCCCAATAGCCGCGGACCCCGATCGCCTAAAATTTTTCCGGACTATCAAATAAGACCTAAGGAACCATAGTCACCGCCCAGCCATGATCGTTCCTAGTTTTTTCCGTTTTTTGGCTAAAAAACTAGAATTCTGCGCGATTCCCATATATTCATGTCCTATAGCCCATGCCTTCCAAGAGCCGCGGACCCCGATCGCCTAAAATTTTTTAGGGCAATCAAATACGACCTAAGGAACCATATTATCCGCCCTGCCATGATCGTTCCTTATTTTTTGCGTTTTTCGGCCAAACAACTAGAATTCCGCGCGATTCCCATATTTTTGTGTGTTATAGCCCACGCCTTCCGAGGGGTCCCGGAACCTCCAGACCCCGATCGCCTAAAAATTTTCTGGACTATCAAATACGACCTAAGGAACCATAGTATCCGCCCCGCCATGATCGTTCCTCATTTTTTGCGTTTTTCGGCCAAACAACTAGAATTTCGCCCGATTCACATATTTTCGTGCGCTATACCCACGCATTCCGAGTGGTCCCAAGAGACGCGGACCTCTATCGCCTAAAATTTTTCAGGACTATCAAATAAGACCTAAGGAACCATAGTCACCGCCCAGCCATAATCGTTCCTAGTTTTTTCCGTTTTTCGGCCAAAAACTAGAATTCCGCGCGATTCCCATATTTTCGTGTCCTATAGCCCACGCCTTCCAAGTGAACCCGGGAACTCCGGACCCCTATCGCCTAAAATTTTTCCGGACTATCAAATACGACCTAAGGAACCATAGTCACTGCCCCGCCATGATCGTTCCTAGTCTTTTGCGTTTTACAGCCAAAAAACTAGAATTCCGCGCGATTTCCATATTTTCATGTGCTTTAGCCCACGCCTTCCAAGGGGTCCCGGGAACCCCGATCGCCTAAAAATTTTCTGGGCCATCAAATACGACCTAAGGAACCATAGTAACCACCCCGCCATGATCGTTCCTTATTTTTTGCTTTTTTCGGCCAAACAACTAGAATTCCGCGCGATTCCTATATTTTTGTGTGTTATAGCCCACGCCTTCCGAGTGGTCCCGGGACCTCCTGACCCCTATCGCCTAAAATTTTTCCGGACTAACAAATACGACCTAAGGAACCATAGTATCCGCCCCGCCATGATCGTTCCTCATTTTTTTTGTTTTTCGGCCAGACAACTAGAATTCTGCGCGATTCCCATATTTTTTTGTGTTATAGCCCACGCCTTCGAGTGGTCCCGGGACCTCCGGACCCCTATCGCCTAATATTTTTTCGGACTATCAAATAAGACCAAAGGAACCATAGTCACCGCCCTGCCAAGATCTTTCCACATTTTTTGCGTGTTACTGAAAAAGACCTAGAATTTCGCCCGATTCCCATATTTTCGTGTGCTATACCCACGCATTCCGAGTGGTCCCAAGAACCGCGGACCCCGATCGCCTAAAATTTTTCAGGGCAATCAAATACGACCTTAGGAACCATATTATCCGCCCTGCCATGATCGTTCCTAATTTTTTGCGTTTTTTGGCCAAACAACTAGAATTCCGCGCGATTCCCATATTTTTGTGTGTTATAGCCCACGCCTTCCGAGGGGTCCCGGAACCTCCGGACCCCGATCGCCTAAAAATTTTCTGGACTATCAAATACGACCTAAGGAACCATAGTATCCGCCCCGCCATGATCGTTCCTCATTTTTTGCGTTTTTCGGCCAAACAACTAGAATTTCGCCCGATTCACATATTTTCGTGCGCTATACCCACGCATTCCGAGTGGTCCCAAGAGACGCGGACCTCTATCGCCTAAAATTTTTCAGGACTATCAAATAAGACCTAAGGAACCATAGTCACCGCCCAGCCATAATCGTTCCTAGTTTTTTCCGTTTTTCGGCCAAAAAACTAGAATTCCGCGCGATTCCCATATTTTCGTGTCCTATAGCCCACGCCTTCCAAGTGAACCCGGGAACTCCGGACCCCTATCGCCTAAAATTTTTCCGGACTATCAAATACGACCTAAGGAACCATAGTCACTGCCCAGCCATGATCATTCCTCATTTGTTGCGTTTTTCGGCCAAAAAACTAGAATTCCGCGCGATTTCTATATTTTCGTGTGCTTTAGCCCACGCCTTCCAAGGGGTCCCGGGAATCCCGATCGCCTAAAAATTTTCCGGGCCATCCAATACGACCTAAGGAACCATAGTAACCACCCCGCCATGATCGTTCCTTATTTTTTGCGTTTTTCGGCCAAACAACTAGAATTCCGCGCGATTCCTATATTTTTGTGTGTTATAGCCCACGCCTTCCGAGTGGTCCCGGGACCTCCTGACCCCTATCGCCAAAAATTTTTTCGGACTATCAAATACGACCTAAGGAACCATAGTATCCGCCCCGCCATGATTGTTCCTCATTTGTTTTGTTTATCGGCCAGACAACTAGAATTCCGCGCGATTCCCATATTTTTGTGTGTTATAGCCCACGCCTTCCGAGTGGTCCCGGGACCTCCGGACCCCTATCGCCTAATATTTTTCCGGACTATCAAATAAGACCAAAGGAACCATAGTCACCGCCCTGCCAAGATCTTTCCACATTTTTTGCATGTTACTGAAAAAGACCTAGAATTTCGCCCGATTCCCATATTTTTGTATGCTATACCCACGCATTCCGAGTGGTCCCAAGAGCCGCGGACCCCGATCACCTAAAATTTTTGAGGGCAATCAAATACGACCTAAGGAACCATATTATCCGCCCTGCCATGATCGTTCCTTATTTTTTGCATTTTTCGGCCAAACAACTAGAATTCCGCGCGATTCCCATATTTTTGTGTGTTATAGCCCACGCCTTCCGAGGGGTCCCGGGACCTCCGGACCCCGATCGCCTAAAAATTTTCTGGACTCTCAAATACGACCTAAGGAACCATAGTATCCGCCCCGCCATGATCGTTCCTCATTTTTTTGCGTTTTTCGGCCAAACAACTAGAATTTCGCCCGATTCACATATTTTCGTGCGCTATACCCACGCATTCTGAGTGGTCCCAAGAGACGCGGACCTCTATCGCCTAAAATTTTTCAGGACTATCTAATAATACCTAAGGAACCATAGTCACCGCCCAGCCATGATCGTTCCTAGTTTTTTCCCTTTTTTGGCCAAAACACTAGACTTCCGTGCGATTCCCATATTTTCGTGTCCTATAGTCCACTCCTTCCAAGTGAACCCGGGAACTCCGGACCCCTATCGCCTAAAATTTTTCCGGACTATCAAATACGACCTAAGGAACCATAGTCACCGCCCAGCCATGATCATTCCTCAATTGTTGCATTTTTCGGCCAAAAAACTAGAATTCCGCCCGATTACAATATTTTTGTGTGCTATTGCCCACCCTTCCAAGTGGTTCCGGAACCCTTGGACGCCGATCGCCTAAAATTTTTCCGGGCCGTCAAATACGACCTAAGGAACCATAGTAACCACCCCGCAATCATCGTTTCTCATTGTTTGCATTTTTCGGCCAAAAAACTAGAATTACGCCCGATTCCCATATTTTCGTGTGCTATACCCACGCCTTCCAAGTGGTCTCGGGAGCCGTGGACCCCGATCGCCTAAAATTTTCCAGGCCATCAAATACGACCTAAGGAACCATAGTCACTGCCCCGCCATGATCGTTCCTCATTTATTGCATTTTTCGGCCAAAAAACTAGAATTCCGCTCGATTACCATATTTTTGTGTGCCCCATGCCTTCCGAGTGGGCCGGGCCGCCGGACTCGGATCGCCTAAAAAATTTTCGGGCCATCAATTAGGACCTAAGGAACCATAGTCACCGCCTCGCCATGATCGTTCCTCATGTTTTGCATTTTTGGCCAAAAAACTAGAATTCCGCCCGATTCCCATATTTTTGTGTGCTATCGCCCACGCCTTCCGAGTGGGTCGGGCCCCCGGAGCCGGATCACCTAAAAATTTTCCGGACTATCAAATACGACCTAAGGAACCATAGTCACCGCCCCGCCATGATCGTTCCTAGTCTTTTGCGTTTTTCAGCCAAAAAACTAGAATTCCGTGCGATTTCCATATTTTCGTGTCCTTTAGCCCACGCCTTCCAAGGGGTCCCGGGAACCCCGAACCCCGATCGCCTAAAAATTTTCCGGGCCATCAAATACGACCTAAGGAACTATAGTAACCACCCCGCCATGATCGTTCCTCATTTTTTGCGTTTTTCGGCCAAACAACTAGAATTCCGCGCAATTCCCATATTTTTGTGTGTTATAGCCCACGCCTTCCGAGTGGTCCCGGGACCTCCTGACCCCTATCGCCTAAAATTTTTTCGGAATATCAAATATGACCTAAGGAACCATAGTATCCGCCCCGCCATGATCGTTCCTCATTTTTTGTGTTTTTCGGCCAGACAACTAGAATTCCCTGCGATTCCCATATTTTTGTGTGTTATAGCCCATGCCTTCTGAGTGGTCCCGGGACCTCCGGACCCCTATCGCCTAATATTTTTCCGGACTATCATATAAGACCAAAGGAACCATAGTCACCGCCCTGCCAAGATCTTTCCACATTTTTTGCATGTTACTGAAAAAGACCTAGAATTTCGCTCGATTCCCATATTTTCGTGTGCTATACCCACGCATTCCGAGTGGTCCCAATAGCCGCGGACCCCGATCGCCTAAAATATTTCCGGGCAATCAAATACGACCTAAGGAACCATATTATCCGCCCTGCCATGATCGTTCCTTATTTTTTGCATTTTTCGGCCAAACAACTAGAATTACGCGCGATTCCCATATTTTTGTGTCTTATAGCCCACGCCTTCTGAGGGGTCCCGGGACCTCCGGACCCCGATCGCCTAAAAAGTTTCTGGACAATCAAATACGAACTAAGGCACCATAGTATCTGCCCCGCCATGATCGTTCCTCATTATTTGCATTTTTCGGCCAAACAACTAGAATTTCGCCCGATTCCCATATTTTCGTGCTATACCCACGCATTCCGAGTGGTCCCAAGAGACGCGGACCCCTATCGCCTAAAATTTTTTCGGACTATCAAACAAGACCTAAGGAACCATAGTCACCTCCCAGCCATGATCGTTCCTAGTTTTTTCCGTTTTTCGGCCAAAAAACTAGAATTCCGCGCGATTCCCATATTTTCGTGTCCTATAGCCCACGCCTTCCAAGTGAACCCGGGAACTCCGGACCCCTATCGCCTAAAATTTTTCAGGACTATCAAATACGACCTAAGGAACCATAGTCACCACCCAGCCATGATCATTCCTCATTTGTTGCAATTTTCGGCCAAAAAACTAGAATTCCGCCCGATTACAATATTTTTGTATGTTATTGCCCACCCTTACAAGTGGTTCCGGGACCCCCGAACCCCGATCGCCTATAATTTTTCCGGGTCGTCAAATGCGACCTAAGGAACCATAGTAACCGCCTTGCGATCATCGTTTCTCATTTTTTGCATTTTTCGGCCAAAAAACTAGAATTACGCCCGATTCCCATATTTTCGTGTGCTATACCCACGCCTTCCAAGTGGTCCGGGGAGCCGCGGACCTCTATCGCCTAAAATTTTTCTGGACTATCAAATAAGACCTAAGGAACCATAGTCACCTCCCATCCATGATCGTTCCTAGTTTTTTCCGTTTTTCGGCTAAAAAACTAGAATTCCGCGCGATTCCCATATTTTCGTGTCCTATAGCCCACGCCTTCCAAGTGAACCCGGGAACTCCGGACCCCTATCACCTAAAATTTTTCAGGACTATCAAATACGACCTAAGGAACCATAGTCACCGCCCAGCCATGATCATTCCTCATTTGTTGCGATTTTCGGCCAAAAAACTAGAATTCCGCCCGATTACAATATTTTTGTGTGCTATTTTCCAAGTGGTTCCGGGACCCCCGGACCCCGATCGCCTAAAATTTTTCCGGGCCATCAAATACGACCTAAGGAACCATAGTAACCGCCCCGCGATCATCGTTTCTCATTTTTTGCATTTTTCGGCCAAAAAACTAGAATTACGCCCGATTCCCATATTTTCGTGTGCTATACCCACGCCTTCCAAGTGGTCCGGGGAGCCTCGGACCCCTATCGCCTAAAATTTTTCCGGACTATCAATTAAGACCTAAGGAACCATAGTCACCTCCCAGCCATGATCGTTCCTAGTTTTTTCCGTTTTTCGGCCAAAAAACTAGAATTCCGCCCGATTCCCATATTTTCGTGTCCTATAGCCCACGCCTCCTAAGTGAACCCGGGAACCCCGGACCCCTATCGCCTAAAATTTTTCAGGACTATCAAATACGGCCTAAGGAACCATAGTCACCGCCCAGCCGTGATCATTCCTCATTTGTTGCGATTTTCGGCCAAAAAACTAGAATTCCGCCCGATTACAATATTTTTGTGTGCTATTGCCCACCCTTCCAAGTGGTTCCGGGACCCCCGGACCCCGATCGCCTAAAATTTTTCCGGGCCGTCAAATACGACCTAAGGAACCATAGTAACCACCCCGCGATCATCGTTTCTCATTTTTTGCATTTTTCGGCCAAAAAACTAGAATTACGCCCGATTCGCATATTTTCGTGTGCTATACCCACGCCTTCCAAGTGGTCCGGGGAGCCTCGGACCCCTATCGCCTAAAATTTTTCCGGACTATCAAATAAGACCTAAGGAACCATAGTCACCTCCCAGCCATGATCGTTCCTAGTTTTTTCCATTTTTCGGCCAAAAAACTAGAATTCCGCCCGATTCCCATATTTTCGTGTCCTATAGCCCACGCCTTCCAAGTGAACCCGGGAACCCCGGACCCCTATCGCCTAAAATTTTTCAGGACTATCAAATACGACCTAAGGAACCATAGTCACCGCCCAGCCGTGATCATTCCTCATTTGTTGCGATTTTCGGCCAAAAAACTAGAATTCCGCCCGATTACAATATTTTTGTGTGCTATTGCCCACCCTTCCAAGTGGTTCCGGGACCCCCGGACCCCGATCGCCTAAAATTTTTCCGGGCCGTCAAATACGACCTAAGGAACCATAGTAACCACCCCGCGATCATCGTTTCTCATTTTTTGCATTTTTCGGCCAAAAAACTAGAATTACGCCTGATTCCCATATTTTCGTGTAATATACCCACGCCTTCCAAGTGGTCCGGGGAGCCGCGGACCCCTATCGCCTAAAATTTTTCCGGACTATCAAATAATACCTAAGGAACCATAGTCACCTCCCA
>NW_027174917.1:0-31000 GCF_000390325.3 Nicotiana tomentosiformis
AAAACATATAAGTATCATATAATTTCCATAAAATATGCAACTTTACAGTTGCTACGAGACGGACCAAGTCACAAATCCCCAACAGTGCACGCCCACACGCCCGTCACCTAGCATGTGCATCACTAAAAATAGTAGAATGATACAAAACCCGGAGTTTCATACCCTCAGGACCAGATTTACAATCGTTACTTACCTCAAACCGGTCAAATCTCTAACCCGCAATGCTCTTGTCTCTGGACTCGGCTTCCAAATGCTCCGAGTACAATACCATCAATACGCGCTAATGGAATGAATTCCACAAGAAAAACTATAAAATTAGACCAAAACCCGAAATTGGCTCAAACCCGGCCCCCGGGCCCACGTCTCAAAATTCGACAAAATTTACAAAATTAGAAAGCTCATTCACTCACGAGTCTAATCTGCCCAGGTTTTTCGCACCTGCGGAAAATTGCACGTTTCTGCGCCACCACACTTGCGGAAAAAAACCATCGCAGGTGCGGAACTCACTTAGGAGCACAACTTTCGCATCTGCGGCCCAAACCCCCACGCCTGCGAAGGCGCACCTGCGCGTCTACTCCACTTCTGTGAAGCCTGCCAAGCATCCCCCTTTCCGCATCTGCGCCCCAGGTTTCGCACCTGCGGGCTCACAGATGCGACCTCCAACTCGCACCTGCGCATCCTGCCTAGCCCAGCATTGCCCGCACCTACGCACTCCCTACGCGCACCAGCGGCCTCGACTCTTTCTTCCGCAGGTACAAAAATAGCAGTAGCAGCAGCTTAAGCTGCATTTTCCAACTTCGACAAATACGTTAACCATTCGGAATCACCCCGAGGCCCTCGGGACCTCAACCAAAAATACCAACAAGTCATATATCAACATACCAACTTAGTTTAACCTTCGAATCACTCAAAACAACATTAAATCATTAAATTTCCCTCGGATTCAAGCCTAAGAACTTATAAATTTTCAAATTCGACAACCGATGCCGAAACCAACCAAACCACTTCCGAATGACCTCAAATTTTTCACACAAGTCACAAATGACACTACGAACCTACTCCAACTTTCGAAATTCCATTCCGACCCTGATATCAAATTTTCCACTACCGATTGAAATCGCCAAATTTCCAATTTCGCCAATTCAAGCCTAATTCTACCACGGACCTCCAAATTACATTCCGTTCACGCTCCTAAGTTCAAAATCACCTGATGAAGCTAATGGAACCATCCAAATTCCAATCCGAGGTCAAATGCTAAAGAGTCAAATTTTGGTCAACTCTCCCAATTTAAAGCTTCAACAATGAAATTCTTTCTTCCAATTCGATTCCGAAATAACTGCAACCCAAACCCGATGATTCACACAAGTCAAAGTACATCATATGGAGATACTTATGCCCTCAAATAATCGAGCGAAGTGCAAATGTTCAAAATGACCGGTCGGGTTGTTACAGTATGCTTAGGCCTTGAGTGAAAGCCTGAACGGCCCAATCATCGGTGACCGGGGGCAGATCCATACGCTCCATTTGGAACCGTGATACGAACTCTCTGAGCATCTCGTTGTCTTTATGTTTTACTTTGAAGAGGTCCGACTTTCTAGTATTGACCTTTATTGCTCCGACGTGTGCTTTGATGAAGGAATATGCGAGCATGGCAAAAGAATCAATGAAGTTAGGTGGCAAATTATGGTACCATATCATCGCCCCCTTTGATAAAGTTTCTCCAAATTTCTTCAGCAGTACAGACTCAATCTCATCATCCTCTAGATCATTCCCCTTTATTACGCATGTGTACTAGGTGACATGCTCGTTGGGGTCGGTAGTTCCATTATACTTGGGAATTTCTGGCATGCGGAATTTCTTTGGAATGGGCTTAGGAGCCGCGCTCGAGGGGAAGGGCTTTTGTACAAACTTCTTTGAATCCAAACCCTTTAAAATCGGTGGTGCCCCTGAAATTTGATCAACTCGGGAGTTATATGTTTTCACTTTTTTGTCATTCGCTTCAATCTTCATCTCCCTCGATTCAATTCACTTTGACAACTCCTCGAACATTTTCAAGATAGCGGGTTCGGTCCCTGACTCATTCACATTTGACCTCCCCGGCACTAGTTCGGCCCTGTGAACAACTTCCTGTGATGGCTCTCGGGTTCCACTCTACTCGGCGCGTGGTTCTGATTTTGAAGTTGTGCTATTGCAGCTTGTTGAGCCTGCAACATTTTGAATATTATTTGAAGGCTGATTCCGCCTTCTTCGCCGCCTTGTGCATTCTGACCGGTTGATCGAACGTCTCTGCAGATTCTAATTTCGGGGTCGACGCCCAGATTTGCATTCAGGGCAACATGGGAACTCACGTCGATGGGGTCTGCAACTGGTACTCACTTGAGGTCAACTGGAGGCACTTCGTTCCTGGGGCGTCTACGTTGTCATTTTCTCCATGAAAACCAAGGCCATTGTCGATGTGTGTGGGTACTACTCGAGAGTTCGACATGCTGATCCTGGAATCAAAAACACTTACAAGAACAAGTGTAAAGCAGTGTGTGTTACAAAAATTAGCACCATGCAATCACTATTATCCTTAGCCATGGTGGGCGCCAAACTATTTTCCCTTAAAATCGGATAACAATTAAATTTGTAAGTGATTTTAAGGATATGTGATTTCACTTGGCACAAACTAAGAAATATGAGAATTGAAGTTAGAAATTAACTGTAAAATGAAGCAACCCAATGCAACGTGCAACTTTGACCCTCGAGCTAGGTCGCCCTCGAACCAACCGAGTATATTATTGAAAAGCAAGAACTGAACAATTGAATAAGAGAGCTTAAGAGAGAAAACGTAATATATTGCTTTGTTATGCGTGAATGTGTCCTTACAAAATGATTGGAACCCCCTTTATATAGTAGAGGAGTTCTACATATGGTATAATTCTAAATACAGAAGGAAATCTCCTGATTGGCTAATCAACCGGTCTTGACTTGATACATACCGAGATCTCCGCCACAATCCTCGCCCGGTCACAGATTCCTCGGCTTTCTGTTATTCGACTTAGGAGGCTTCCTTCGATCTCGCTAGATCTCTATCCTTCTCGGTCTCGACCTTAGCTGGTATCGATCTCGATTGATCCCTGAATCATGAGCTAGGCAATGTTTATTCATATAATGATCCAATATAACTTGGGATTGGACCTGGTCTGCCACCCCGATCTCAATTAACCATACCCGATTTTGATCGTATACAATATATGCATTATTTTATGCGTGAAATTTTTTGAAATAAAATTACTTATATTAATAATACGGGAATAAATCTATTTTAAGACAAAATACACTTAACATAGCAATAGGGCCACGTTGGCTACGATTCGTTTGTATTTTAGCTCGAGTTGGCTTGATTCAATTTTAATCATACCTATGGTCATCTTGACTCAATTTTGCTCAAAATTTAACTCGACTAGACTCGATTAAAGCTCGGACAAAGCTAAGGTCAGCCCAACTCAAGCTCGATTGAGTCGTCTAATAATTAGTTTAGAACCAAAATTCATCAATTAAGAGCAATTATTAATTAAATTGATAATACGTTAATTAAATATGTACTACCCATACATTTGTAATGCTTATGGGTGCACCTGTCCAACACCGAAGAATGTTGTCAATTGTCTTTTTATTCTTGGAAAGAAGCAGTAATTGGTAGAAACAAAATACTGAGCCGAAGTAGAAACAGAAAAAGAAACAAGCAGTACTTGTCCCTTGTACTAAAATTCTTCCAACGGCTTATATACTTCGAATTTGAAATCAAGAACCATTCTCTCTCTCTCTCTCTCTCTCTCTCTACAATCTGAGCATTCGTTTGTTCCATTCTCTCTCTCTGCCAAAGAATTGGAGCAATTCTCACTATTACTCATTTTCCTCAAGAAAAAGGTAAGATTTTATCACTTTTCTTTTTGTTCATTCTCTTATCAGAAAATTTGGTCTGAATTTTGAAGAACAATTGGGTTTAATGATTCAAACTTGCACTGACTGAATTGGTATAATTGTTCCCTGTTTGGGAAGAGGGGAGGGGGTTGATGATTTGCAACCTTCATTGATCAATTAGTTGTGTTTCTGCACTCAAATATCTGATTTAATCTTTTGTTGTTTTATCAGTCTTATTTTGATTTTCCGCAAAATCCTAATTGTAGTTCTTCATTCTTCAATTCTTCTATCATCTGTTTTCTATGTTTCATTTTTCTGTAATTCTTTTTCTTCCAAACTGCTATATTGGTCTTCTTTAGCTTTTAACAAAATTTGATTGTTTTCCGTTTTAAGGAAGATATTTTATTGTCCTTCGGTCGTTCATCTTTTTTCCATTTATCTGCAGTATATCTTCAAATGTTGCAAGCTATTTCTATACTCTGGTGTTCTTATGATTCGAAATGAACTTTAAATTTTTCGATTGTGTTGGAATCAATGCAGACTTGCTCGTTTGTTCACAGTGATCTCATCCTTCCCTTTTTTCGCACTACTTGCAGGAAGACTACTCTCACCCCATCAATTTACTTTCCTACCTACCTTTAGAGTGTAGAATGATGGGCACAAGCTTCAGACCTATACAAGGCGGCCGAATCTGCCAATGTCCACCAACAGCTCTATCCAAATTGGACAAGCTAATAAGATTTGGCCCCCTCTATTGTATCGGCGAGGACATGAAATTCAAAAAGTTAAAAGAGGATGCGTGGCAGCACGTCATAAATAACAGTGGACAGATCTCTGAAAAAACAATAGACACATATCAGTCAACTATTAAAAGCTTTGAGCCAACTATCCAAGATATGTACATCTTTCATGATGGAGGAAGGTTGTCTTCGGATGAACCGGAGGTGAACAAAAACCTGGAATGTCTAGTCATGGATGGTTGCTTTTTCCTGATAGTAGTCTTGAATCTCTTAGGTGCAACAGCAAATGGCCTCCATTACTTGCCCGGTCAATTCATTTGGGGAAGCTATCTGTCTCAAATTGAGACACAGAGTTTGAAGAAGCTTTTTCTAAAGTCGATAATTTTCCCCGGAAATCAACTGCCATTTCTTGTGCTTGATGAACTCCTACGACAGACTTTCTTCCGAGAAATTATAACACAAAAAGTGAAATGGTACCCGCCGGAAGAAGACGTGTTGCTTCGAGTACTTTATGATTTGGTTGTTTTGCCGCTTCAACGGAATGCCGACTACTATGGTACATGGTTATGCCATTTTGAAGCGTGTGATTCATTTAAGGATCCCTCGAGTGACATACTCCATGAGCTTTACTTACGGTTGGTTGGAAGGGGACCAACAATTGATGAAACTGAAGAGGAGTGGGATATACTGCTGGACATGGGAGATGGCAACGAGGAAGAGAAGGAGAGGTTCTCGTGTGCCAAGGATTTGAACAATTCAGGGATTCGGTTTGAGGGGGTACAAAACATAGGGATAAAAGACATTACTCTACGCCGCTACTTTAGATGTGCAGTTTTGCGCTTGCCCATCTTAGCTCTCAACCAAAGTAACATTCTTATGCTTGAGTCACTGAAGGAATATGAGAAAATTCAGCAACTCCCCGAGCGAGATGTGACTGCATACTTGCAGCTTTTGTGTGACATGGTCCAAACATATAATGATGCTGCTATTCTTGTCTCACAAGGGATAATCCGTGTGAGTCCACATAGAGTCCATCAGGTTCCTCAATTATTGAAGAACCTTGCTCACTTGAATGAGTCTGAAACTCTTTTACCATTGAATAGTAGCAGCCTGCAGCTTGTGGGATTTAAAGTTGGACAATTCTTATTGTGGGTGAAGTTTTGGAAAAATGTGTGTAATGTGGTGGGTATTCTCACATTAATTTCGACGATTTTTGCCATTCTCCAGTATATAAAATCATGAAATCCTCCATTGGTTGCTCTTCTTTGGTTGGATGTTATGAACTTTAGAAACTAAAAGTGTATAGGCATAGATTGGTTAAACTGGAAGAGGTGTAATTTTACTGTTTTTGTCTATGGGCATAGAAACTAAAATAGGAATGTAGTGATGTTTACGGCATTTGTACAAACTTGAATTGTATTCATTGGTTAAACTGAGGTTTAACTTTGATCACTATTTTTGAAGAAGAGATTTTGAACTTCTTATGCTTAGCTTCTCTGCTATTTCTTTTATTCCTTATGTTGCTGGTGTTCTGACAAATTCCAATAGCTGAATGAAACAAATTCTATTATGCCCACTCTGACTTTTATGCTGATGCCTTCTTTTTCTCTTTAGATAACTAGTGTAAGTAATCTGCTTTTCTTTTGTTGCTGATCCTCTTATCAATAAGAAGTTGTGCATTCTCCTGACTTTGATCTGAAATTTACTTAGTGAGAACAGGAAAGGCTTCAACCTTTTGCTTCTGAACTGATTCTTGTAAGAGAGAGGGAGAAGAAGAGAAAATGGAGAGATACAGGCTGTGACAGTTTCTCTTCAAACTAAAAAACTCATGTGCAACACTGTCTTGCACATTTCGAAAAAAGTGTATGCAGATCCAATTGTTAACTGTTCTTCTATTTACCATTTTCTATCAATAGTAAGAGATACAGTGTTAACAAAGAACAATAGCCACACAACAGTCTCACAAAAAATGCCAGGATGGCGTGTACTAACAGTGCATGCACCTACAAGGTTTTAATTGAATCAAAATAATGAAAGGAAACGCGTGCAGATGGTAGGCTAGAAACTCGTGTTTTAGTTGTAGTTTACACTCTAATTACTTCATTTTACGTGTGTTCGAGATTAAATGATGGTGATTTGTACTTTTTACGTGTTTTATGCCTTAAAGGAATTGATTCCGAGTTAAAAGGATAAATTTGAGCTAAATCGAATAATTTGGAGCTTTGAAGTCTGTGTAAAAGCCAAAGAATTAAACCAGGATCGCATCCGGGGCTCATGGACCGGCGTTGCATACGAAAGTGGAAAGAAAGTGCAAGGGCTAGAACAAATGTACCAATGCGACGCATGACGCGTTGCACGGTGCGACACATTAGTGCAAATGTGCGTCAGAAGTTTGACAAGTTCAGAGACAGGGAGTTTTGTGGTCGGGCAAGAAAATGCACTACTGCGACGCACTAACACAAAAGTCTGTCAGTCACGCGAAGTTCAGAGAGTTTACAACTGAGTAAACTACACTAATGCGACGCCTTAAGCGTAGCATTGTGCGACGCATTAGTGCAAATGTGCGTCAGAAGTTTGACAAGTTCAGAGACTGGGAGTTTTGTGGTCTGACAAGAAAATGCATTACTGCGACACCGCGTGATACGCATTATGCGACGCACTAACTCTAGAGTCTGTTAGACACGTGGAGTTCAGAGAGTTTGCAACTGAGTAAACTACACTAATGCGATGCGTCACGGGCTTTCTACCGGTACACACCAGTAGGTGCCGATTAACTGAACATAAATGAAAAACAAACAGATGAGATGAAATTTAAACAGTGTCAACAGTACTAGATACCTTATTCATCATATTCCATTGGCCAACTTGTGGCAGACAGTCTTTTTCTCGACTGTCATCATGATACTTGAGCTGCAGAAATACATACTCATTATTGAAATCCGAACTAAAATAAACTTTATCACTGCACAAATCAAATTTAGGCAAGAATGGTATACCCAGGGGTAGTACGACCATCCCCCCTCAACCATGAGAAGAATCATTTTTAAAAAAAAAGCAGTGAGGAGCCTAACATATCCGAAGTGGAGGCAAAATAGGAGCCTCAACTTGTGCCAACTTGTCAATAATCTTAATGCCAAACTCCTTGGCATATGGGTTATTAGCGTAGGCGTTATGACGTACAACCTGACATAGAAACAGAAATAAAATGGAAGTTTATAAGCAAATTATCATGTCAAAAACAGTCATCTGATTGTAACAATGATCATCTGTGGTAAGCGTTGGAGGAGTTGCGATTGAAGTACCCTGAAGTTGAGATTATATATGTGGATTATTACAAGGCATTTATGGCTATTCTTCGCAATCAATGCACTCTTGGGATTCAAGACTAGTAAGACGTTGATGAAAGTTTGTTGCGGTAGTACTAGAAGGGGTCCGTTTAATTTTGATCCGCATAAATAGTGTAGAGAGAAAAGAGTTGTAACATGTTCTGATAGGGCTTCACATATTCATTGAGATGGATTTCGATAAAACCTGACGCTTCGAAGAATATGATTGATATTCTCTTCAGCAAAAATGGTTTTGTATTTCCAGAGTTTAAGTTCGCACAAGATCATCATGCAGCAGCAACAGAAAGGTACAGTTCCAAGATTTAGAGATTAAGGTTTGTTTTAATTTGCTCTAATATTGGTATGATGAGGTTGCAAGAAGCAGAGAGTCTTTTGCTTTGGTAGGGTAGGCCCTCAAATGATGTTTTTTGTGTACAGTGTGGCTAGCACCCTCTTATTTTTTTACTAACATTAAATTCTTTCAAATTTTATTACAAATTCAAAAACAAACTTGAGAGTTGTCATGGGCGGCTTTCCAACCATGCCCCATGACCCCTTGGATGCGCCCCGTAGCGTCCTGGCCAGCTTCCCAACACCCGTCACCATGGTCGGCCCCGTGGTCTCGGCAACTCCAAGTGACAAGCGCGCATGTGCCTCTGTCGCCCCACCGATAGCCATCTTCAGCGCCCAGCCATAGGCAGATGCCAACAGCGCCGCGCTTAGACAATGCCGCGCGCGCAGACCCTGATGCTAAAGACAAAGTTGCTGCCAACAGACTTGTTTCTGCTTTGTAGAAGACTAAGTCCTTTTCATTGTAAATATAGAGTAGTTTTGCTGCATTTTCTTTAAGTGTGATTTTCCAGCTTTTATAGGTCTAGTCATGTAACTTTGGTTTATTTTGTTTAAGCATTATTAAGGGGGACCAAGCAATCAAACTTTCAAGCAAGCAAACGATTCTCTGTACTGGTGTCTCCCCCCCGACACTGTGTTGTTTTTCTGTAATAGCTTTCATTCAATGCAATCAAGTTTTCTTTCATTCTCAATTCTCTTTTCTGTTCTCTCTTTAAATTTATCACGACATTGGTTTTCCTGTATGGCACTGACAATCTAGTCTAGCGTACGGAGGGGACCTCAGTTGGCGGACAACAATCGTACTGACATCGGTTGCTTAGCCTTACGTCGCCCTTCCAACGAACATCAGGAAGGCGCTGCGTAACAGTTGGTATCATAGCCTAGGCTCGACATCGGACGAGGGATTACATTGCAATTACCACCATTTCTGACCATGGTGAATTATGGGGATCGCATCGCGACCCTTGAGGGAACGGTTGACGCATTACGACCCATCGTGGAAATGGTGCCTGACCTAAAGACTAGCCTAGTGCAAAGGTTGGATGACCTGAACCGCAGACTGATCCAGGCCGAAGTTGACATAGAAAACATCAGTCGCGACTCTAAAGGAGACCGGCAAACGGCAGCCACAGAGGCAGCCGAAAGTTTTGGTAAATTTGAGGTCCTCCAACAGGAGCGCGCCGAGGATTTAGCCAATAGGGCACAAGAGGCAGACAGGGTGACTGCCATGCAACAAACTATAGACAACTTGACAGGCCAGCTCAACGTTGTCAATGCTGCTTTACAAGGCCTGCTTCGAGGAGGTGGAAACCAAATCGGGGGTATTGTGAACCTCGCCCTTGTGGCCCAAAAACTGAAAATTCCTGAGCCAAAGCCATACAGTGGAGTCGGAATGCCAAAGAAGTGGAAAACTTCATCTTCGACATCGAACAATACTTCGATGCCGTGGGGGGCCTAGAAGAAGCTAAGAAGGTAGAAACTGCTGCCATGTATCTTCAGGGTGATGCCAAACTCTGGTGGCGGGTGAAATACGAAGCCATCAAAGCTGGTGAAGATGCCCTCGAGACATGGGCAGAAGTGAAGGCAGCCATACACCTACAGTTCTTCCCCGAAAATGTTGAGTACAATGCTAGGAGAAAGCTACGGGAGCTCCGCTAGACCAAATCAGTGCGAGATTACGTGCAGGAATTCTCTGCGCTCATGCTGAACATCCGCGACATGGGGGACAAAGACAAACTCTTCACCTTCCCGGAAGGGTTGAAAACTTATGCCCACATGGAGTTGCAAAGACAAAGGGTAGACACGTTACCTAAGGCAATCCAAGCAGCAGAGTGCCTTGGGGATTATCAAGTGGAAGCCCGAAAGGACAGGCCTCAACAGCCTGTCCGAGGAGGATACAAAGGAGGCCAGTCGAACACTGGTGGCCCAAGCAGAAGTGGAGGAGACCGGAGTGCAACCAAATCTAAGGCTCCCCCCCTTAAGCAGTACTAGTGCTGCATCTAACAACAATGATCGGGGGAGGAAACCCCCCTCAGGATGCCGTCATTGCGGCGGACCACATTGGAACAATGAATGCCTACATGCACAGATGAATGCCCATCAAGCTTTTGAGGATGGGACGGATGACGATGCCGATGATGTAGACTAGACCGAACCAGTTGGTGCATTCAATGCCATTGTTGGCTCTAATTCTAAGCCCCTAGCGGGAACCAGTGCTGGTATCCGTAAGAAGAAGGACCCCTGTCTAATCGCCAAGAAAGGGAAAAAGAAGGCGAACTAAAGGACTCCTCCTCATCAAGAGAGGACCTTAATGTTCTTTGACATGAAGGTAAATGGCAAGCCCATTCGGGCGATGATAGACACGGGTGCTACCCACAACTACTTAGCCTCGACTCAGGTGGAGCGCCTTGGCCTAGTTTTAGGAAAGGGCAAAGGTCGTGTCAAGGCCATCAACTCACCACCTCAGCCAGTGGGTGGAATAGCCAAAGAAGTACCGGTGAAACTTGGCCCTTATGAAGGAAAGTTCAACCTATGCGTGGTGATTATAGATGACTTTGAGTTGATAGTGGGGTTGGAATTCCTGAGACAGACCAATACCATGCCCGCACCGTATGCAGACTTGCTACTGATGATGGGAGAAAACGGAGCTAAGCCCTGCATTATTTCGTGCATTCCCATGAAGATGGCCGCCGAGAACATCTCGGCCTTACAGTTGAAGAAGGGGGTAAAAAACATGAACCCACGTTCCTGGCTACCCTCTGCATGGAAGATATAGAACGCTCCTCGAGTCCCATTCTTGCACCCGTGAAGGAGTTGCTTCTAGAATTTGAAGACATCATGCCACAAGACATGCCAAAGCATCTTACGCCTAGGCGAATCGTGGACCATGAGATTGAGTTGGTGCCGGGTGCGAAGCCACCTGCCCGGGTGCCGTACAGAATGCCACAACCCGAACTCACCGAGCTTCGGAGACAATTGACGGAAATGCTAGACACAGGGATCATCGTGCCCTCCAAGTCCCCATATGGGTCCCCTGTGCTATTCCAAAAGAAACATGATGGTAGTTTACGACTCTGCGTGGATTACCGGGCTCTAAACAAAATCGCCGTGAAAAACAAGTACCCTATTCCGCTAATGACAGACTTGTTTGATAGATTGGGTGGTGCGACGGTATTCACAAAAATAGTCTTGAGGATAGGTTATTGGCAAGTTCGGATTGCAGAGGGTGATTAGCATAAGACTACCTGTGTGACAAGATACGGGTCGTACGACTTCCTGGTTATGCCCTTTGGCTTGACTAACGCGCCAGCCACATTTTGCACCTTGATGAACCAAGTCTTCCGAGAATACATTGATGAATTCGTCGTGGTTTATTTGGATGACATTGTGGTATATAGCCAGACACTGGAAGAACACCTGGAGCATTTGCGGAAGGTCCTAGCCCGATTACGGGAGCACGAATTATATGCAAAGCTATCCAAGTACTCCTTTGCTCAGAAACAAATTGACTTCCTCGGACATGTCATCGAGGAAGGGCGGATCAAGATGGACCAGCAGAAGATTCAGGCCATCACAGAATGGTCGCCTCCTAAGGATATCCACGCCTTGAGGTCATTCCTTGGCCTATGCAACTTCTATTAGCGTTTTGTGAAAAGTTACTCCCTCATTGCAGTGCCGCTGACAGAACTTCTCAAGAAGGTCACACCGTGGGATTGGGGACCCAAGCGGGGCAGAGGCCTTCGACGCATTGAAAATGGCTATGTCTAGTAGCCCGGTCTTGGCCCTCCCTGACTTGGCCAAGCCATTCGAAGTGCAAACGGATGCCTCCGACTATGCACTTGGTGGAGTATTGCTACAAGAAGGGCATCCCGTAGCATACGAGAGCCGGAAGCTGAAGGATGTAGAGCGCCGCTATGCCACCCATGAGAAAGAATTATTGGCTGTCGTTCATTGCTTACGCCTTTGGAGGCATTATCTACTGGGCGCCCCATTCGTGGTCAAGACAGACAACACAGCCGTTAGCCATTTCATGACCCAGCCAAAGTTGAATGGTCGACAGGCTAGGTGGCAGGAACTCCTAGCGGATTTTCACTTCAACCTAGAGTACCGAAGTGGGAAGACCAATCATATTGCTGATGCACTCAGTCGGAGAGCCGATCTAGCATCGGCGTGTGTAATCGCCGCCCTAAAGGGAATCGAAGTAACCACCACCATAAAAGACCAGATACATGATCTACTCATCAAGGATCGTGCTGCACAGTATTTGGTTGATTTGGTAGGACAGGGCAAGACTCACCAGTTCTACACCGAAGATGGTTTCCTGAAGGTGAAAGGGAACCAACTTTATGTTCCTAAAGGAGGAGATCTGCGACGGGCTCTTCTGGCGAAATGCCACGATACTCTGTGGGCCGGTCATCCCGGCGAGGAACGCACCATGGCATTGCTTCACCGTGCATATTATTGGCCCCAAATGGTCGATGACGTCGCTCAGTATTTGAAGACTTGTCTAGTATGCCAGAAGGATAAGTCAGACCGCTTGACGCAGGCAGGGCTCTTGGAACCACTAGCTGTCCCAAAAAGACCTTGGGAAAGCGTTTTCCTGGACTTCATCACCGGATTGCCCAAGGTCGGAGATCTCACAACTATCTTGGTTGTGGTGGATCGGTTTTCCAAGTATGCTACCTTTATAGCAGCCCCACAATATATATCAGCAGAAGATACAACTCGACTATTCTTCTCTCAGGTCGTCAAATATTGGGGCCTACCTAAAGACATTATTAGTGATCGCGACTCACGCTTCACTAGCAATTTTTGGACCCAACTCTTTAAGTGTCTTGGGTCAAAATTGAGTCATAGCTCAAGTTTTCATCCGCAATCTGATGGCCAGACGGAGTGATTCAATGGCATGCTAGAGGAATATCTCCGGCACTTTGTGACCGAATCGCAAAAGAACTGGGTGAAGCTTCTAGATGCTGCTCAACTGTGTTTCAATTCACAAAAGAGCTCAAGTGTTTACCATTGCACCATAAAAATCCATAATTTATCATATCATTGGTATATTGATTATAGCCCATAGTAAGTGTCTGAGTCGACCCCTCGTCACTACTTCTTCGAGATTAGGTGGGATACTTACTGGGTACGCGTTGATTTACGTACTCATGATACACTTGCTGCACATTTTTGTGCAGGTACACCTATGTTTAGCGGCCTCGTGGGCGCAGGTGCGCGATTATGGAGGGGACTTAGGTGAGCTGCATTCTATACGACGCTCCACAGTCAATAGAGTCTCCTTCAGAATACTTATATTTTTTCTGTCCAATTGTATTCCGAACAAGTATTGTATTTTATTTTACATTCTTAGTAAATGCTCATGCACTTGTGACACCGAATTTTGGGATGATTATGAGTTGTACTGTATTAAAATTTTTTAAAGATATTATTACGTATTTTGTAAACTACATCTTCTGCTATTTAATTGAGGGGAATAACTATGATTTCAAAAATATTAAAATGAGAATTTACTAATTATTGGTGTTGGCTTGCCTGACAATAGTGTCCGGCGCCATCACGACTTTTCGAAGATTTTGGGTCGTGACAGGTATAATACTTGGTGTCTGAGTTTGGGTGTGAAAATGGAAGATATGGATGCATATATGAACATATAATAGACGGATATATATGTATAATATACTTAATATATTTTGTACATTTTATTAAGAGGCTATTGGAAAAGAATATAGGAGAAGTTAAACATGATTTATGGGCGGGAGAGGAATGATGTGTTGGCAATGAATGTATTTAGGAGATGATGGCAAGAATTAAGGAGATAAAAGTGAAGTCCTAATTTTTTAGGAGAGATTTTTGGGATGAAATTGCGACATTCTCGGACATTAAGAAGATGCCAAATTCTTTTAGGTATCTACAAATGTAAATAATACACTGCCTCATTTGATATATACTTAATGATGTTAGGATTCTGTATATACTATTATTTAAAAATGTGATACTTATGAAAGTTTCCCTAAATGAAATCCATTCAGAATTCTTTTCCTAATTCTTGGCATTTAATAAAGTTACCTTGTAGTTTTAAATTCTGCTTCAAAATTGAATATGGAAACATCAACCTTCCTACCTAAATAGTAGGCCTTTTTAATCAAGCAAATTCAAGCGTTTCTCTAATTGAAACTTGAAGCAAAAGTAAGAACATAAAGAATATATGGGAATCTGCCTCAGTCAGAATTTTTCCTATTACTACTAGGTTTCTGTAACATTGCTTAAACTCCACGGATGAAGGACATATATAAATACTACCACTAACCTAAACTAAGTTTTCCCCTGCCTTCTTTAATTCCCTGATCGTTGTTTCTTCTCTTTCAATGGCTTCCCTTACCAACCATTGTTTCTTCATCTTTCTATTAGTGATCTCCTCTTTCTTTTTTGCTCCTTCTTCCGCTTACGCGCAGGCTGAAACTTCCCCGTTTTATTCCATTTACAGCCTCGAAGACAATGATTCTGCTTCTACTTCTGATCATTTAGCCGTTGTGCTTGGTCTGCCTTCTACAACATTACACCGAAGAAGGCGTTGAGTTTGAGTCCGGTATTAGTTTCATGACGCCTGGAGAAACAGTTATGAGTCCCTTTTCCTTCATAAAGAATGGCATCCCAAGCGCCTCAGCAGTCTCATCACTCGCAGATTTCTGCCTTTATGAAACTCTTCTATAAGGATTACAAGTACTCTCTTTTGCATACAAAATCTATGTCCGAAGTGTCCAAACTTGTCCCTGATATTGTGGAGACAATCAAGAGTTCTATCGAACAACTGATCAAAGATGCAGAGGCCAAACACTTTGTGGTTTCTAGAATTATTCCAATTGGTTGCCTTCCAGGTTTTCAAACGATGTTTCCCGATAATAGCAGGAAAATTCAATGTCACAAAGGACTAAATTTGTTTGCAACATTGCACAATGATTATCTATGGCAAGCGTTGGAGGAGCTACGATTGAAGTACCCTGAAGTTGAGATCATATATGCAGATTATTTCAAGGCGTTTATGGCAATTCTATGCAATCATGCATTCTTTGGATTTAAGACTAAGTGATAGAATTCAAGGGTCCACCAAATTATATAGAGAACTAGGTTCTCTATTAGTTCCCATAGATATAAGTTCCTACAGAAACCATGCATACTGTAGTAAGTAAATGACAGAAGGAATTTTACGTGGAAAATTTCTAGCTCAACCGGATTAAAAACCATGACCTACCCTTGTAGGATTTCAACTTCACTACTGAACAACTTTCACATTACAACCTATGTAACCTAGGAATTAACCTCTTAATCCCTCACTATCTTGTAACACTCTATTACAAGTTATTTTGTAATAACTCTATTACAAAGACTTTACAGATCGACTAACTCTAGCCAAGATAGAAACGCAAGGGTTTATGATTTACAAAGGGTTTCTTACGCAATGCTTCTAAACAAGCTAAGTAGAAATTATAATTGAAGTGCTTTAACAAAGGTGCAACACAACTAAGGACATGTGATGACCCAATACAAGAAGCTGGTCCTTTGTTATGTTGTTATTTGTTCTTGATGCCCTTGAGAATCACTTGCAAGATTGACACAGACTTGAGAGAATGCTGCTTTTCATTCTTGAATGTGCAAGTGTTTTGTTTTACCTTTGCTTGATGTAAATAACTCATTTGTGACATCACTTGAATGATGTAAGCAAGTTAGGTAAAGGGCACTCCCCATAAAGTTGATTGTTGCACTGTTTCTGCACTGTAGCGTGTGTAGGAAGCAACTTTACATCTCGGGCAGTTGACTTGTGTAGTTTTCTCGGGAAACGGTAGCTATCTATTCCCTCTGTTGTTCCTTTGACTCTGAAGAGTTGAACCATATCCCAAGCTGGAACCTTTTGATCTTAAGGTCTTGAGAATGTGTAACAGGTTCCTTATCTGGTTCTTGACAGTAAGTTTGTTAGATCATCAAAACATAACAGGGATATACATATAGCCTATCAATTTCCCCCGTTTTGATGATGACAAACTTATAATTCATGTTCCCCCTAAGAACCAGCATTTCCTGAGTTCCCCCTGAATCAGTTACCCAACCTGTTCCCCCTGAATTAGTTTCTCCCCTTTTGGCATCATAAAAAGATTAGTAACATGCTTACAACAAAAAGAAGTCTAGCTTGAGTTGATTCATGCCACTTGTGTGCACACAACATGACTAAAAATAGAGCATAAAGAGCAAGACGTACACAGCAAAAGGATGAAACTTCTATTAATTTTTGGAAATTAAGTAGGGAGTAGTTCCATTGTTACCAACACATCCACAAAATAAAAACAGCAAAAACAGAAGTACCAGTCATAAACATCATCAGAACTAAAACAAAGGACATACACTAGCATTTGATACTGGAAAGGGAACACGTTCTAGGGAGCACTGGAGTGGGAAGGCTTAGATGAAGAGGCAAGGGTTTTAAGAAGGATGTCCATGCAAGCATTAGCTGACATCTGCTCATTGAGCAGTTTCTCCTTCAGGTCCTCAACTTGTTTCCTGAGGTCGGCATTTTCTTTGGTCAGACGGGCAACCTCTGTGCTATGAGAGCAGCGAGAACCAGGTGCCTCCTGAAGCTGACTTAGTTGACCCTCAAGAATGGCATTCCTTGCCTTCAGCTTCCTTATCTTATCAGTGGCACTATTTTGGGCGTTGATCAACTGGGAGATAGTAGAAGTGCCACCAACCCCTCCAACCTTATCAATGCACTCACATTCCTCGAGGGTGGTCTTAGAGAAGGTTTGCTTACGAGTACCCACTTTGGATTTTCCCAAAGGGACTTTGAAGAACTCAAAATCTTTAGTGAGGAGGAACCCGTAAGGCATCCCATGATTACCATCCTTGAACTCTGCCACCTTCTGCATGTGTTCTATCATGATGCCAGGCATGTTGATAGTTTTGTATCTATCTAGTGCTTCCATGAGAACCAAGTCTGCCCGAGATATAATGGACCTTTGTTCTACACGAGGGAGCAAAACCTTGTTCACCAATTCAAACAAAAGTTGGTACACTGGAAGGAGGGCCTTCTTGTGTACCCGTTCCCCTTGCTGGACTGCCTTATCCTTCAAGATAGCATTTCTAAAGTTCGAAGAGCAAGTTCCCTGAACAGAAGACAAACCCTCAGCAGGCACTCCCAAGATAGTTCCCAGCACAGCAGAGTCCATCACACGATCAATACCATTCACCATCACACAAATATGATCATCCTCAACTGTAAAAATGTCGGCATAAAGACTACGCACTTCGTCCTCATAAACTTTGGGACAGTCACCTCTGAACAGGTGTGTCCACTGTTGAAATTCACAGATCTCCACCAATTGGCATATGCCAGCCATATCTAGAATATCAAGGGCAAATGTATGGACCCACAACACCTTTTGATTTTTCAATTTTTCCTTGCTAGCATCCTAGGTATCATCAATCTTGGTCTTTTTGGAGGAACCAGGTTCCTCACTAGCATCACCCTTCCTTTTTACTGATGTGCGAGCACTCTTTCCTTTCTCAGCAGATTTCCCAGACACCCTTTTCGTAGACACTTTTTCAACTGATTCTTCTGTCACTTGTTCCCCAGATTCCTCAACTACCTTTTTACAAGATTTTTCATCCTCAACCTTGCTCAAGTCCATTTCACTCACAGATGACTCCCTTTTGGACTTTGGAATATTAAGTTTCTATGAAGACTTACGAACCAAGGAACCAGGTTCCTCTTCTACCTCATCATCAACATCAACGACTAGTGCAGGAGGCACTACCTTCTCATTTACAACCTTTCCATCTTTCACCAATCTCCTCTTCTTCTTTTCCTTAAAACTGACTCAAATTCTTCCTTCTTCTACAACCTAGTGATAGGTCTCTTAGGAGTTGGCACTTGAGTAGTGGCCTGTCTACTCCTAACCTTGATAAAACTAGCAATAGCCAAATTATCATAATCATCTACACTGTCCTCATTCTCCCCTTCAGATAACGATCTCATTTCAGGAACAACCATGGACAAAGGCTCAGCGTAGAAGTGAGAAGAGGAAGTAGGATAAGTACTGACCTGGGTTGCTTAAGAGGAACCAAGGGTTGGCTCCTCTTGGGTGGAGGGATCAGGTCCCTCAGTTGGTGCCCCAGTAGTACTGTCCGGTACTGATGTTTCAACAGGTGAGGACACAGTGGGGACGACACTTGGAACATTTTGTGTTTCCTGATTGTCAGACATGGTCGAGTGTATTTAGTTGAAGAAGAGAGTTTGAAGAAGGGAAAAAAGGGAATTTTGGATTCGTGATATGAACAGTTCTGAAAGTGACTGTGAATAGATTTATTTGAGAGGAGATATAGACCGGTTGGGGTATCAATTTTGGGTATTCGGGTCGCTTTATAAAGGGTGAGACACTTTGATTCAATAAGCAAAAAGAAACTGACAATATAATGACGTGGCACCATTTCAGCCGTTTAAAAAATTATGCATGAGAGTATAAAGGAGCTACTAACCTGTGTCAAAGGAACCAAGTTCCCTCACAAAGTTTGAAAATGTATGCCTCATCCTTTGACCAATCGTGCAATGCATTAGCTACTTGTCTGCTCTGTAATCGTCATGCATATCTACATGTAATGGTATAGAGATAAGTTAGACTTTGCTAGAAAATACTTTTTAGCTATTTTACCTATACACTTCTTTCATAGCCAATCATCGTGGGACCAGGTCCCTGGCTAGACTTTATCACCCCTAGTGCCAAGCGATTCTTTTCAAAGTTCTCTCTGCTCAGTGCTTTGGTGACGATATCTGTAATTTGATCTTCTATGCTGCAAAACATCATGCAGATGAGCCCTTTCTCAACATTGTCTCGAACCTTTCTAGCGGCTGCTTGATCCAGAACAGTGAAGCATAGCAAGAGGCAGTTGCCACATACTCAGCTTCAGCAGTTGAAAGGTCCACTGAGTTTTGTTTTTCTTGTGCCCCGTGAGATTAGACACGAACCCAGAAAATGTGCCATACCAGAAGTACTTTTCCTATCCACCAGATAAGTAGCATAGTCAGCATTAACATACCCTATTAAGTCAAGGTTATCTCCTGAGGGATAGTAGAGAACTAGGTCCTGCGTTCCTTTGAGATACCTTAGGATTCTTTTGGCAGCCTTCAGATGAGATTTCTTGGGATTAGACTGAAACCTGGCACACAGTCCCACACTGAAAACTATATCTAGTTTGCTTGTTGTAAGATACAAAAGTGATCCTATGATCCCTCTATACATGGTCTGATTTACATGGAAACCAGGTTCATCCATGTCTAGACGAGTAGTTGTGGCAATAGGTGTGTCAATAACTTTGGATGCTTCCATATCAAACCTTTTCAGCAGCTCCTTAATGTACTTCTGCTGACTTATCAATGTCACCTTTTGAGATTACCTCACTTCAAGTCCCAGAAAGAAATTTAATTCTCCCATCATACTTATCTCGAACTCACTCCTCGTGAGTTTTGCAAAATCTTCACAAAGAAAGTCGGTTGTGGCTCCGAAAAAGATATCATCAACATATACTTGAACAATGAGTAGGTTCCTCCCTCATTTCTTCAGAAAAAGAGTGTTGTCAATTTCCCCTCTTGTAAAGCCATTTTCTAGAAGGAACTTTGACAACCTTTCATACCAAGCCCGGGGAGCCTGCGTTAGCCCATACAATGCCTTGTCCAGTTTCAACACATGCTCAGGATGCTCGTGACTCTCAAATCCAGGAGGTTGCTTGACATAAACTCCTTATTTTAGAAAGCCATTCAGAAATGCACTTTTGACATCCATTTGGAACAATTTGAATTTCATATGAGACGCAAAGGTAATGAGGATTCTGATTGCCTCCATTCGTGAAACTGGGGTAAATGTTTCATCATAGTCAATCCCTTCTTCCTGATTGTACCCTTGAACTAAAAACCTTGCCTTTGATCTGGTTTGAATTCCTGAATCAAGAGGAGTGATCACATTTTCCAGAGGATGTGAACTTTTGTGTTTCCAGTTAGACACCCGAACCTTGTTGTGGGAAGGTCCAGGTATTTATGAATGTGATTCTCTCTCTATATATGGGGTCCCTTGATCTGCATTAGCAACTATGTTTTCAGCTTCAGTTGTTGTGATTGAGGAACCAGGTTCCTCTATGTCAGCTGGAGATTCAGATGTGCCATTGTCATTTGAATCCTTGACGTGACTCATCATGTCAGTTTTTCCATTTGCCATGTCAATGACTTCACTAGGGACAATTGACTATTCTCCCTCTTGATCAATCTTATCATGTGAATCCTTCCCACATGAGTGGTGAGATTCATCAAAGATCACATGTATACATTCCTTAACACATTGCATCGCACACCTTGTGATCCTTGAAGCTTGAGTTGGGCAGGCCACAAACCAGGTCCTTCTTGACTAACTTGTTCAGCAACGTGAAACTTGCATGACCCAGCCTTTTATGCCATAGTTCAGCATCATCATCAATAACACTTAGATAGCTGAGATCACCAGTCTTGTTTCCCTTGTCACAGATTTGGGAGACACTTAACAGGCTGTACTTCCACCCATTCATGTAGTACCCATTTTCAATTGAGTGAGAAAGAAACTTCCCAATTCTTCCAATTCCCAAAATGTATCCTTTTTTGCCGTTTCCAAAGGATACACTCCATCCTTGCAGGTCTTTGAGTGAAAGGAAATCATTTGTGCTCCCACTCATGTGCTTCGAGTAACAACTATCCATGTACCATTATTGGCTGCTCCCTTTCACTTCTCCCTGGAAAAGGAAATCAAGGGTTAGACTTAGGAACCCAAACAAGTTTGGGTCCCTTGTAATTGAGAAAGGGATGAATCAGGACCTTTTTTGTCCAAGCAGGCATCATGCATCTTTTATATGAGGGACCACGTTCTCTAACAGTAGTTACCTTTTTAGCAAAAACTTTATTTTTCTGTTGAGACTGAAACTTGGCCTTACAAGTTTCCTTAAAGTGCCCAGTATTACCACAGTGAGTGCAAAGCCAGTTATCAGGTATAGTAACATACTTTCTATGAGGGTTGTAAGGAGTCTTTTCCCTTTGGAACCCTATCACTTGCCTGTTTCCCCCATTGTTTTTATACAAGGCAGTGATAACATCAGAGGACCAGGTCCACTTGAGTGATTTTTCTAGATCATTCTTAACTCTGCCTAGATCTTCCTGAAGTTGTTTGTTTCTCTCAAGTTCGGCACACAGACTAGATTTCACTTATTTTATCTCATTTTCAAGCATAAGGTGTGCCTTACTTGCAACTTCCTTTCCCTTTTGGGTGTTCATAGGCCTACTTTCCCTTCTGAGTTCCTCAATTGTTTCTTTTAGGTCTACAACTACTACTAATAGGTCATCTCTCTCATGCTCTATGTTTGCACTTCTCTCAGTCAAAATATCCTTTTCCCTTTTTAAACTCTCAATGGTCTCTCTTAGATCAACCGCAACCACCACTAGATCATCTCTCTCGTATTCTATTTCTCTTCATTCCATGGTTAGCGCATTTCTATCATTAATGAGACTGTGATAAGCATCAATTAAAACATTAGCCAAATATATAAGCTTTTTTTGAGAGTAAGACTTCAAATTTCTTTGAACGTCCAGAAAGTTTACCTCATCATCATCATTGTCTTCATCATCATCAGATTTTGCCATCAAGGCAAAAATGGAATCATAAGCAACTCCTTCACTTTCTACTACCATCATGGAGGTGTCACCTTGTGCATCATCTTCTCCAGATTCGCTAGAAGAGTCTCCCCATGCAGCAAGAGATTGTTTCACAATATTATCAGCAGTTTCTTTTCTTTTAAATCTTTTGTCTGGAACCGGGTTCTTCTTGGCTGCTTTTTCTATGTTGTGCTTGTACTGGTCTTACTTGAGGAGAGGGGAATCCTTGATTAAGTGCCCTGGCTTCCCGCACTTATGACATATGTCATATCCTCTTGGCTTGCTGGAGCTGCCCTTCTTCGGAATACCTCCATTTTTGCGGACCATTTTCTAAAATCTCTTTGTCAAATAAGCCATATCATCATCCTCGCCACTTGATTCATTGTTGTCTGTCTTAAGGACTGGGTTCTTCTCCCTTTTGGTTTCTCTTATCTCATGATCCTTTTTCTTCTTAATTTCATAAGTTTTCAAATTACCAATGAGTTCATCAATGGTTAGCTTTTGTAGATCCTTTGCCTCCGTGATAGCATTTACTTTGCTTTCCCAGGAACCAGGTAATATACTGAGTATTTTCCTGACAAGTTTGTTCCTTGGAATGATTTCTCCTAGGGAATAGAGCTCATTGATGATAGAGGTGAAGCGAGTGTGCATGTCCTGAATGGACTCATCGTCTTTCATCCTGAAGAGTTCATACTCAGTGGTTAGCATATCAATCTTCGACTGCTTGACTTGAGTTGTCCCTTCGTGTGCTATTTGGAGTGCCTCCCAGATCTCCTTGGCAGATTGACACGCCTAGACTTGGGAACTGTCACTGCTGGTTCTCCAATGGTTCTCATAGGAACGAAGGGACCATCGCAGATAACATCCCAGAGCTATGAATCTTCAGCCATGATAAAATCATGCATCCTTGTCTTCCACCATCCATAGTATTGTCCATTAAATCGTGGTGGTCAATAAGTTGATTGACATTCTTCAAAGTTTGGTGGATCAGCCATGAGGATCCTTTCTAGGGGTTAGCCTGATAGAAAGAACCCGCTCTGATACCAATTGATAGAATTCGAGGATCCACCAAACTATATAGAGAACCAGGTTCTCTATTAGTTCCCACACATATAAGTTTCCACAGAAACCATGCACACTGCAGTAAGTAAATAACAGGAGGAATTTTACGTGGAAAATTCCCAGCTCAACGGGATTAAAAACCATGACCTACCCTTGTAGGATTTCAACTTCACTACTGAGCAATTTTCAGATTACAACCTATATAACCTAGGAAGTAACCTCTTAATCCCTCACTAGCTTGTAACATTATATTACAAGCCATTTTCTAATAACTCTATTACAAAGACTTTACAACTCGACTAACTCTAGCCAAGACACAAATACAAGGGTTTATGATTTACAAAGGGTTTCCTACGCAATGCTTCTAAACAAGCTAAGTAGGAATTACAATTGAAGTGCTTTAACAAAGGTGAAACACAACTAAGGACATATGATGACTCAATACAAGAAGCTGGTCCTTTGTTATGTTGTTCTTTGTTCTTGATGCCCTTGAGAATCACTTGCAAGATTGACACAGACTTGAGAGAATGCTGCTTTTCATTCTTGAATGTGCAAGTGTTTTGTTTTACCTTTGCTTGATGTAAATAACTCATTTGTGTCATCACTTGAATGATGTAAGAAAGTTAGGTAAAGGGCACTCCCCATAAAGTTGACTGCTGCACTGTTTCTGTACTATAGCGTTTGCAGGCAGCAACTTTACAGCTCGGGCAGTTGACTTGTGCAGTTTTCTCGGGAAACGGTAGCTATCTATTCCCTCTGTTGTTCCTTTGACTCTGAAGAGTTGAACCATATCCCAAGCTGGAACCTTTTGATCTTAAGGTCTTGAGAATGTGTAACAGGTTCCTTATCTGGTTCTTGACAGTAAGTTTGTTAGATCATCAAAACATAACAGGGATATACATATAGCCTATCACTAAGACATTGATGAAGGTTTGTTGTGGTAGTACTGACAGTGGTCCGTTTAATTTTGATCCTCATAAGAAGTGTGGAGAGGAAGGAGTTGTAGCATGTTATTATCGGGCTTCACATATACATTGGAACACACCGGAGGCTTCGAAGAATATGATTGATACTCTCTTCAGCAAAAACGGTTTGGTATTTCCAGAGTTTAAGTTCGCAACAAATCATCATATAGTTGTAGCAGAAAGGCACCGTTCCAAGGTTTATGGACGATTTAGAGATGGTCTAGGGAATTTATTGGAGTTGCATGCTAATAACGTAGTGGACTACTGAAATACTAATATATGTTTTGATCTGTCCAATCTGAGTCGCTTTAATTTTGCTGATGAGATTCGAACAAGCAAAGAATTTTGTATAGGGTAGGCCCTCAAATATTGTTTTGTATGTACAGTGGGTTGGTCTAGTGGTGAGTACCCTCCACTTCCAACTAAGAGGTTGTGAATTCGAGTCACCCCAAGAGCAAGGTGGGGAGTTCTTGAAGGGAGAAAGCCGAGGGTCTATCGGAAACAACCTCTCTACCCCAAGGTAGGGGTAAGGTCTGCGTACATACTACTCTCCGCAGACCCCACTAGTGGGATTATAATGGGTTGTTGTTGTTATATGTATAGTGGCTGATACCCTCTTCTTACTGTATTCCTTTCTCTTTTACTAATCAATATGCAATTCTTTGATTTGTCTTGAATGATGCAGTGTCTCTTGTTTTTGTTTTTCTATGTTTAATTTCTTACACCGAAATTTTGAAAATTGAGTACATAAATTAAGGGGAATGGGTGCTTTAATTAACAAGTTAGGGGAGTGTGACCTATCTGATATTCGAGGTAAGATCTTTTCTATCCTTGGATCCCAGCATTTGAGTTATACAGCTCGGATTAGCGCAAATATGACGCAGATGACTATATGTGGATGTTGTGGCCTTAAAGCTGGCTGTTTTTGTATAACAAATGCACATGGAAATGTTTGACGTTAGTGTTTTTGTAAAGTAGCCAACTCAGATGCACATGAAGGACAAATCTTAACTGAATTATTTAGCTACTTGCAAAGAAAACTGGAAACTGCTCATTTACCATGCTCAAAACAAAACTCATGTGCAACACTGTCTTGCACATTTCGAGAAAAGAACAATAGCCATTAGGTGCCGATTAACTGAACATAAATGAAAAACAAACAGATGAGATGAAATTCAAACAGTGTCAACAGTACTAGATATCTTTTTCATAGTCTTTTTCTCGACCGTTATCATGATACATAAGCTGCAGAAATACATACTCATTACTGAAATCCTATCTAAAATAAACTTTTTCACTGCAGAAATCAAATTTAAGCAAGAATGGTATACCCAGGGGTAGTAAGACTATCCCCCCTCAACCATGAGAATAATCAAATTTTAAAAAGCAGTGAGGAGCCTCAACTTGTGCCAACTTGTCAATAATCTTAATGCCAAACTCCTTGGCATATGGGTTATTAGCGTAGGCGTTATGACGTACAACCTGACATAGAAACAGAAATAAAATAGAAGTTTATAAGCAAATTATCATGTCAAAAACAGTCATCTGATTATAACAATGATCATCTGTGACAAGTTTTGGAGGAGTTGCGATTGAAGTACCCTGAAGTTGAAATTATATATGTGGATTATTACAAGGCATTTATGGCTATTCTTTGCAATCAATGCACTCTTGGGATTCAAGACTAGTAAGACGTTAATGAAGGTTTGTTGCGGTAGTAATAGAAGGGTCCGTTTAATTTTGATCCGCATAAGTAGTGTGGAGAGAAAAGAGTTGTAACATGTTCTTATAGGGCTTTGCATATACATTGAGATGGATTTCGATAAACACGCTTCGAAGAATATGATTGACATTCTCTTCAGCAAAAATGATTTTGTATTTCCAGAGTTTAAGTTCGCACAAGATCATCATGCAGCGGCAACAGAAAGGCACACTTCCAAGATTTAGAGATTAAGGTTTGTTTTAATTTGCTCTAATATTGGTATGATGAGGTTTGAAGAAGCAGAGTCTTTTGCTTTCGTAGGGTAGGCCCTCAAATGTTGTTCAGGCAGAGGTACAATGCTGCTTCTTCTTTAATTTAATACAGTAACCTATTATTCTTTAAGACCAATTTACAGTCCTCTTTCACTAAAAATGAAAAATTAGTAAATAAACTCAAAACTTATCAAAGATTGCCAACAATTTTTTTCTTTCCAAATTTCGATAAATAAAATATGATTTCATAGTTTTAATTTGATTTTTATTATGGATGACATCTTTGATTGGTTTCATGTATGTTTATCCTTAAAATTGGATAACAATTAAACTTATAATGTGGTTCTAAGGACACATGATTTCACTTAATACTAATTGATAAATATGAAGATTAATAACAGAAATGAACTATAAAGTAAAGCAAACCAGTGTTAGAATGGAACTCAGCCCTCAATTTTGGATACCCTCAAACTGGTTGATGTAAGAACAATTAAAATATGACAAGCCGATGAACAATAGTATAAACGAGAAAGAGCATTATATTGCTTTGATATCTGCGAACAATGTGTCTTACAAATGATTAGAACCCCCCTTTAAATAATAGAGGAATTTCACTTATGGTATAATTCTAATTACAGAAGGAAATCTCATGATTAGCTAATTAGTCATTTCTGATTTGATCCGTTCCAAGATTTACGCCATGATCCTCGACCAGTCACGGATATCTCGCCTTTCTGTTTATTGTGCTATCTTCGATCTTGCTCGATGTCTGCCTCATTTGGTTTCGATGGCTACTAGCCTCGATCTCAACAGGTACCTCGATTCTGAACTCTGTACCTTATCCTCGTGATTTAGTTTGTTCCGTTACGAGGTCATCCTTCGATGCAACCTCCCGGTCTCGGTCAAATAGTAAAATCAGGTGGGCCCAATTTTAACCGTATACAGATAGTCCCCTCGTTTTTTGGAGTAAAATGACAAGAAACGAATTAAGCCTTTGATTTTCTACCTCGACCTATCATGACGTCATCCTCGTGACGTAAATGACGGGAGTGACCAAAACGTCCCATCGGTACAGTTCCGCAAGTCATTAATGGGTGTCAGTTGGTGGTCGCCCACTAGTGCCTTTAAACTATCGCCGTGAATCCAATAAATAGACCCCTTCCTCATAGATTCAAACTTTACATTCACTTCCTTCTAACTCCTAAGCTTTTACATCTCTTAAGTTCTTCCCTTTTACAAATCTTTAGGTTTTGCTGTTAATCCTTTCTCAAATGTCAAGTCCTATTATCTTCCTTTTCTTCAAACTTACACAAAAATGGCAAAAACATCAAAAACAGTACCACAAAAAGAAGCTGCTTCATCTTCTCAACCGGCCGACGGGAAAATGTCGGTGGAACCCCGTCTTGAGGAATGCATTCCTGGGGGGTCCGCGCTAAACTCTGATTTCAAGACCGATAAAGCCTCGTCGATTCCTGGTCGATGCAAGCCAATGTCAAGGTATATATGCTCGATAACTAAGGGATACCTTATGCAGGTAAAGAAAGACTGCAACTGGGCGGGCAAAGAGGTGGTGATCCTGACCCTCGAAGAAGACATCACCACCCATGTGGAAGGGTTTCTAAGTGTTTACACTTACCCTTTCACGTTGGGCTCCCTCGACCCCGTCATCATTGATTTTTGCCGTCAATATCAAATAATAAAGGTTAAAGAGCATGAAGCTGACGCTAGAGCGCTAGCCTCTTCCGATGATGATGATGATGATGGCAGCAAGAGCGGGTGCGAGAATGGGGAGGACCTCGATGGAGAAGAAGCTTCCCCTGAGGAAAATTAGGAATCTTAGGCTTTTTCTTTTTTTGATTTTTTGTGCGGGACCCTGATGGGTCCTTGTAAATATTTTCGTATAGATAAAAGATCTTTTTCTCTTTGACTTGCCTTTATTCTATTTCATGCCTCATGAAAATTCTATTTCATTCATGCCTTCATGCCTTATGGAGATTTTACTCACAAGTTTGGGACTTTAGGTAACTAGACCGAAGTCGGACCAGTGTAATCTTTAAAATCGAGTGAGTACTTTCTCGAACTTGAAGTAGAGTGACCCTTATGTTTTAGTTGAGTAAGGATGATTTCTCGAACTCAAAAAATAAAATCGCCCTTAGGCTCTTGAATTAGGCCGATATGGCCTCAAAAGAATGGCTTTTCCCCATTTTCGGCTTGAAAAATTAATCATAAAAATTTGTCATGCCACGAGATAAATTTGTACCCATTAGGTTTTTCGAGGATTGGTGTTATCAAAATCCTTTGCTTTGTTATGCCTTAGCACAAAATTGTTCGAGAGTTCGAACAATTCGCTACCCCTTAGGGTTTTTCGAGAGTCGATATTATCGAGACCCTTAGTAATTCAGCCGATGGTTGCCTTTTTTAACCGGTTTATGAGAATATTTGAAGGCATGTTTTATAAAGGAATTCGGACGTCTCCGAACCGTGTTAATTTGGCCATAACCTTTATTTTGGGATTTGCCCCTTAGACTTGTTTCCCTGCTATACTTCGAACTCGTTCGAAGTGTCAGTCCCCGAGTGGGGTGGACGTGGCCTATAAAATCAAGGATTGCCTTTTTAAGGTCTTACGATTTTGAGATTTAGTAATTTGATCATGTCGATTTTTTGGATGACAGTCCTCGAGTATAGGGTAAATTGTTTGAACTTCAGTTGTGATCGGCCCTTAAGCCAGTTTCAATAATAGATCATAATTATGAAATTGTAAAATATAAATTTCTCTAAGCCATGGAACATCAGGTAAGGAAAAATACTTCTTTTAATAAATTATACATACATACGTATTTTGCCATTAGGGCTCGAGTTATCTACATGGACACGGTTCATTTGACCGTTTGGTCCTTTACCTATCGAGATCCTGTCGACACGAAGTATTTTCCTTGTAACTATCTGAGGGTGATGCCCCCCAGTATTCGAGGTTGATTGTAAAGGAACCTCAGATACTGTTGAATTGATCTAAGTTAGCACGAACAATGGTTGCCTTGTTAAACACCTCACCGGAAAAACCCATTTAGGACAAAAATCGGTCTAAGGAAAAAAGAGTGGAACGCGTGCTTTCAAACCTAAGGACTTTGTGTTTGAAGAATCCTTTGGTGTCTTCGATTAAACACCTGTAAATGGTTAGTATAAAATATAAACGAAAATGGAGAAGATCGTACGAAGGAAAACTTGGCCCAAACTGGGAGTGATATGTTCTAATTTTTTGGTAATTATTTGCCGTTCATCGTTCCAAGTTTGTAGGATCCCTTTCCGATGATATCGAGTACCTGATATGGTCCCTCCCAGTTCGGGCCATGTTTTCCTTCGTTTGGGTCTCGAGTATTTAGGGTGACCTTCCTCAGAACCAATTCCCCTATTTTAAAGCGTCGAAGATTGGCTCTTCGATTGTAGTACCTTTCGATCCGTTGTTTCTGTGCGGCCATTCGAACGAGGGCGGCTTCCCATTTTCATCTAGCAATTTGAGGCTTGTATTCATAGCCTCATGATTTGACTCTTCCGTTGCATATCGAAACCTGACGCTAGGTTCCCCGACTTCAACCAGGATCAGAGCTTCGGCGCTATATACTAAAGAGAACGGTGTTGCCCCCGTACTGGATTTTGACGTTGTTCGATACGCCGAAAGGACTTCGGCAATATTTCTCTACATTTTCCCTTAGCATGGTTCAATCTTTTCTTTAGATTTTGAATGATAGTCTTGTTTATCGATTCAGCTTGTCCGTTCCCACTAGGATGATATGGCGTCGATAAGATCCTTTTTATTTTGTGATCTTCGAGAAACTTTGTCACTTTGCTGCCGACGAATTGCTTTCCATTGTCGCATACGATCTCGGCAAGTATCCCGAATCGGAATATAATCTGGTCCTAGATGAAGTCAATTACTTCTTTCTCTCTAATTTTCTCGAAATCCTATGCTTCAACCCACTTAGAGAAATAGTTAGTCATAAACAAAATAAATTTAGCTTTACCTAGGGCCGATGGTGGAGGGCCGATGATATCCATTCCCCATTTCATGAATGGCCCTGGGGATAAGACTTAGTGGAGTTGCTCTCCGGGTTGGTGAATCATCGGTGCATACCTTTGACATTTGTCGCACTTTCGAACAAACTCTTTTGTATCCTTTTCTATATCGGCCGAATAGTATCATGCTCTGATGACTTTGTGAACCAATGATTCGGCACCAGAATGGTTTTCGCAGGTGCCCTCATGGATTTCTCGTAGGACATAGTCGGTATCTCCTGGTCCCAAACATATTGCCAATGGTCCATCGAACATCCTTCTATATAGTGTTCTATATTCGGCCAATGTGAATTGTGTGGCTTTCGTACGTAGAGTCCTCGATTGCTTAGGATCCGATGGAAGCTTCTCGTTCTTTAGGTACTCGATATATTTATTCCTCCAATCCCATGTCAGACTTGTGGAGTTGATTTCGGTGTGGCCTTCTTCGATTACTGGCCTTGAAAGTTGTACGACAGTCCCCGAGCTAATCTCGTTGTCTTCGGCCGATGACCCCAAATTTGCAAGGGCATCGGCCTCGTTGTTTTGTTCATGAGGCACATATTGTAGGGTCCATTCTTTAAACCGATGTAGAGTCACATGTAGTTTGTCCAAGTACATCTGCATTCGATCTTCTCGAACCTCGAAGGTTCTGTTGACTTGGTTTACCACAAGCAGGGAGTCACATTTGGCCTCGATGACCTCTGCTCCCAAACATTTAGCTAGCTCGAGACCTGCAATCATGGCCTCGTACACGACCTCATTGTTAGTTAACTAGGAAGTTTTGATAGCTTGTCTAATTTTATTACCCGTGGGTGGCTTCAAAATGATGCCTAGCCCTGACCCCTTCACGTTCGAAGTGCCGTCTGTGAAGAGGGTCCACACCCCCGATGATGTACCCGACTT
>NW_027174918.1:0-30849 GCF_000390325.3 Nicotiana tomentosiformis
ATTTTTTTGGCCGAAAAATGCAAAAAATGAGAAACGATGATGGCGGGGCGGTTACTATGGTTCCCTAGGTCGTATTTGATGGCCCGAAAAAATTTTAGGCGAGGCGATCGGGGTCCCGGAACCACTTGGATGGGTGGGCAATAGCACACAAAAATATTGTAATCGGGCGGAATTCTAGTTTTTTGGCCGAAAAACGCAACAAATGAGGAATGATCATGGCTGGGCGGTGACTATGGTTCCTTTGGTCTTATTTGATAGTCCGAAAAAATATTAGGCGATAGGGGTCCGGAGGTCCCGGGACCACTCGGAAGGCGTGGGCTATAACACACAAAAATATGGGAATCGCGCAGAATTCTATTTGTTTGGCCGAAAAACGCAATAAATGAGGAACCATCATGGCGGGGTGGTTACTATGGTTCCTTAGGTCGTATTTGATGGCCCGAAATTGTTTTAGGCGATCGGGGTTCGGCATTCCCGGGACCCCTTGGAAGGCGTGGGGTAAAGCACACGAAAATATGGAAATCCCGCGGAATTCTAGTTTTTTTGCTGAAAAACGCAAAAGACTAGGAACGATCATGGCGGGGCGGTGATTATGGTTCCTTAGGTCGTAATTGATAGTCCGGAAAAATTTTAGGCGATCCGGCTCCGGGGGGCCCGACCCATTCGGAAGGCGTGGGCGATAGCACACAAAAATATGGGAATCGGGCGGAATTCTAGTTTTTTGGCCAAAAAATGCAAAAAATGAGGAACGATCATGGCGAGGCGGTGACTATGGTTCCTTAGGTCCTAATTGATGGCCCGAATTTTTTTTAGGCGATTCGAATCCGGCGGCCCGGCCCACTCGGAAGGCGTGGGTAATAGCACACAAAAATATGGTAATCGAGCGGAATTCTACTTTTTTGGCCGAAAAAGCAATAAATGAGGAACGATCATGGCGGGGCGGTGACTATGGTTCCTTAGGTCGTATTTGATGGCCCGAAAAATTTTAGGCGATCGGGGTCCACGGCTCCCGGGACCACTCGGAAGGCGTAAGCTATAGCACACGAAAATACGCAAATCGCGCGGATTTCTAGTTTTTTGGCCGAAAAATGCAAAGCATTTGGAACGATCATGGTGGGGCGGTGACTATGGTACCTTAGGTCGTATTTGATTGTCCGAAAAATTTTTAGGCGATCGGGGTCTGCGGCTGCCCGGATCGCTTGGAAGGCGTGGGTATAGCACACGATAATATGGGAATCGGGCGTAATTCTAGTTTTTTGGCCGAAAAATGCAAAAAATGAGAAACGATGATGGCGGGGCGGTTACTATGGTTCCTTAGGTCGTATTTGACGGCCCGGAAAAATTTTAGGCGATCGGGGTCCGGGGGTCCCGGAACCACTTGGAAGGGTGGGCAATAGCACACAAAAATATTGTAATCGGGCGGAATTCTAGTTTTTTGGCCGAAAAACGCAACAAATGAGGAATGATCATGGCTGGGCGGTGACTATGGTTCCTTTGGTCTTATTTGATAGTCCGGAAAAATATTAGGCGATAGGGGTCCGGAGGTCCCGGGACCACTCGGAAGGCGTGGGCTATAACACACAAAAATATGGGAATCGCGCGGAATTCTAGTTGTTTGGTCGAAAAACGCAAAAAATGAGGAACGATCATGGCGGGGTGGTTACAATGGTTCCTTAGGTCGTATTTGATGGCCCGGAAAATATTTAGGCGATCAGTGTTCGGGGTTCCCGGGACCCCTTGGAAGGCGTGGGCTAAAGCACACGAAAATATGGAAATCGCCAGAATTCTAGTTTTTTGGCTGAAAAATGCAAAAGACTAGAAACGATCATG
This sequence comes from Nicotiana tomentosiformis, assembly GCF_000390325.3. Taxonomy (NCBI): domain Eukaryota; kingdom Viridiplantae; phylum Streptophyta; class Magnoliopsida; order Solanales; family Solanaceae; genus Nicotiana; species Nicotiana tomentosiformis. The sequence goes on from NW_027174918.1 coordinate 1,831, forward strand.
GCGGGGCGGTGACTATGGTTCTTTAGGTCGTATTTGATAGTCCGGAAAATTTTTAGGCGATCCGACTCCGGGGGGCCCGACCCACTCGGAAGGCGTGGGCGATAACACACAAAAATATGAGAATCGGGCGAAATTCTAGTATTTTGGCCAAAAAATTCAAAAAATGAGGAACGATCATGGCTAGGCGGTGACTATGGTTTCTTACGTCCTAATTGATGGCACGGAAATTTTTTAGGCTATCCGAGTCCGACGGCCCGGCCCACTCGGAAGGCGTGGGCAATAGCACACAAAAATATGGTAATCGAGCGGAATTCTAGTTTTTTGGCCGAAAAACGCAATAAATGAGGAACGATCATGGTGGGGCGGTTACTATGGTTCCTTAGGTCGTATTTGATGGCCCGGAAAATTTTAGGCGATCGGGGTCCACGGCTCCCGGGAACACTCCGAAGGCGTAAGCTATAGCACATGAAAATATGCAAATCGCGCGGAGTTCTAGTTTTTTGGCCAAAAAATGCAAAGCATTTGGAACGATCATGGTGGGGCGGTGACTATGGTACCTTAGGTCGTATTTGATAGTTCGGAAAAATTTTAGGCAAACCGAGTCCGCGGCTCCCCGGACCACTTGGAAGGCGTGGGTATAGCACACGAAAATATGAGAATTGGGCGTAATTCTAGTTTTTTGGCCGAAAAATTCAAAAAATGAGAAACGATGATGGCGGGGCGGTTACTATGGTTCCTTAGGTCGTATTTAACGGCCCGAAAAAATTTTAGGCGATCGGGGTCCGGGGGTCCCGGAACCACTTGGAAGGGTGGGCAATAGCACACAAAAATATTGTAATCGGGCGGAATTCTAGTTTTTTGGCCGAAAAATGCAACAAATGAGGAATGATCATGGCTGGGCGGTGACTATGGTTCCTTTGGTCTTATTTGATAGTCCGGAAAAATATTAGGCGATAGGGGTCCGGAGGTCCCGGGACCACTCGGAAGGCGTGGGCTATAACACACAAAAATATGGGAATCACGCGGAATTCTAGTTGTTTGGCAGAAAAACGCAAAAAATGAGGAACGATCATGGCGGGCCGGATACTATGGTTCCTTAGGTCGTATTTGATAGTACGGAAAAATTTTAGGCGATAGGGGTCAGGAGGTCCCGGGACCACTCGGAAGGCGTGGGCTATAACACACAAAAATATAGGAATCGCGCGAAATTCTAGTTTTTTGGCTGAAAAACGCAAAAGACTAGAAACGATCATGGCGGGGCGGTGACTATGGTTCCTTAGGTCATATTTGATAGTCCGGAAAATTTTTAGGCGATCCGACTCCGGGGGGTCCGACCCACTCGGAAGGCGTGGGCGATAGCACACAAAAATATGGGAATCGGGCGGAATTCTAGTTTTTTGGCCAAAAAATGCAAAAAATGAGGAACGATCATGGCGAGGCGGTGACTATGGTTCCTTAGGTCCTAATTTATGGCCCAAAAAATTTTTAGGCGTTCCGAGTCCGGTGGCCCGGCCCACTCGGAAGGCGTGGGCAATAGCACACAAAAATATGGTAATTGAGCGGAATTCTAGTTTTTTGGCCGAAAAAACGCAACAAATGAGGAATGATCATGGATGGGCGATGACTATGGGTCCTTAGGTCGTATTTGATGGCCCGGAAAATTTTAGGCGATCGGGGTCCACAGCTCCCGGGACCACTCGAAAGGCGTGAGCTATAGCACACGAAAATATGCAAATCGCGCGGAGTTCTAGTTTTTTGGCCGAAAAATGCAAAGCATTTGGAACGATCATGGTGGGGCGGTGACTATGGTACCTTAGGTCGTATTTGATAGTCCGGAAAAATTTTAGGTGATCGGTGTCCGCGGCTCCCCGGACCACTTGGAAGGCGTGGGTATAGCACACGAAAATATGGGAATCGGGCGTAATTCTAGTTTTTTGGCCGAAAAATGCAAAAAATGAGAAACGATGATGGCGGGGCAGTTACTATGGTTCCTTAGGTCGTATTTGACGGCCCGAAAAAATTTTAGGCGATCGGGGTCCGGGGGTCCCGGAACCACTTGGAAGGGTGGGCAATAGCACACAAAAATATTGTAATCGGGCAGAATTCTAGTTTTTTGGCCGAAAAACGCAACAAATGAGGAATGATCATGGTTGGGCGGTGACTATGGTTCCTTTGGTCTTATTTGATAGTCCGGATGAATATTAGGCGATAGGGGTCCGGAGGTCCCGGGACCACTCGGAAGGCATGGGCTATAACACACAAAAATATGGGAATCGCGCGAAATTCTAGTTGTTTGGCCGAAAAATGCAAAAACTGAGGAACGATCATGGCGGGCCGGATACTATGGTTCCTTAGGTCGTATTTGATAGTACGGAAAAATTTTTGGCGATAGGGGTCAGGAGGTCCCGGGACCACTCGGAAGGCGTGGGCTATAACACACAAAATTATAGGAATCGCGCGGAATTCTAGTTTTTTGGCTGAAAAACGCAAAAGACTAGAAATAATCATGGCGGGGCGGTGACTATAGTTCCTTAGGTCGTATTTGATAGTCCGAAAAATTTTTAGGCGATCCAGCTCCGGGGGGCCCGACCCACTCGGAAGGCGTGGGCGATAGCACACAAAAATATGGGAATCGGGCGGAATACTAGTTTTTTGGCCAAAAAATGCACAAAATGAGGAACGATCATGGCGAGGCAGTGACTATGGTTCCTTAGGTCCTAATTGATGGCCCGAAAAATTTTTAGGCGATCCGAATCCGGTGGCCCGGCCCACTCGGAAGGCGTGGGCAATAGCACACAAAAATATGGTAATCGAGCGGAATTCTAGTTTTTTGGCCGAAAAATGCAATAAATGAGGAACGATCATGGCGGTGCGGTAACTATGGTTCCTTAGGTCGTATTTGATGGCCCGGAAAATTTTAGGAGATCGGGGTCCACGGCTCCCGGGACCACTCCGAAGGCGTAAGCTATAGCACATGAAAATATGCAAATCGCGCGGAGTTCTAGTTTTTTGGCCGAAAAATGCAAAGCATTTGGAACAATAATGGTGGGGCGGTGACTATGGTACCTTAGGTCGAATTTGATAGTCCGGAAAAGTTTTAACCAAACGGGGTCCGCGGCTCCCCGTACCACTTGGAAGGCGTGGGTATAGCACACGAAAATATGGGAATCGGGCGTACTTCTAGTTTTTTGGCCGAAAAATGCAAAAAATGAGAAACGATTATGGCGGGGCGGTTACTATGGTTCCTTAGGTCGTATTTGACGGCCCGGAAAAATTTTAGGCGATCGGGGTCCGGGGGTCCCGTAACCACTTGGAAGGGTGGGCAATAGCACACAAAAATATTGTAATTGGGCGGAATTCTAGTTTTTTGGCCGAAAAACGCAACAAATGAGGAATGATCATGGCTGGGCGGTGACTATGGTTCCTTTGGTCTTATTTGATAGTCCGGAAAAATATTAGGCGATAGGGGTCCGGAGGTCCCGGGACCACTCGGAAGGCGTGGGCTATAACACACAAAAATATGGGAATCGCGCGGAATTCTAGTTGTTTGGTCGAAAAACGCAAAAAATGAGGAACGATCATGGCGGGGTGGTTACTATGGTTCCTTAGGTCGTATTTGATAGTACGGAAAAATTTTAGGCGATAGGGGTCAGGAGGTCCCGGGACCACTCGGAAGGCGTGAGCTATAACACACAAGAATATAGGAATCGCGCGGAATCCTAGTTTTTTGGCTGAAAAACGCAAAAGACTAGAAACGATCATGGCGGGGCGGTGACTATAGTTCCTTAGGTTGTATTTGATAGTCCAGAAAATTTTTAGGCGATCCAGCTCCGGGGGGCCCGACACACTCGGAAGGCGTGGGCGATAGCACACAAAAATATGGGAATCGGGCGGAATTCTAGTTTTTTGGCCAAAAAATGCAAAAAATGAGGAACGATCATGGCGAGGCGGTGACTATGGTTCCTTAGGTCCTAATTGATGGCCCGAAAAATTTTTAGGTGATCCGAATCCGGTGGCCCGGCCCACTCGGAAGGCGTGGGCAATAGCACACAAAAATATGGTAATCGAGCGAAATTCTAGTTTTTTGGCCGAAAAACGCAATAAATGAGGAACTATCATGGCGGGGCGGTGACTATGGTTCCTTAGGTCGTATTTGATGGCCCGGAAAATTTTAGGAGATCGGGGTCCACGGCTCCCGGGACCACTCCGAAGGCGTAAGCTATAACACATGAAAATATGCAAATCGCGCGGAGTTCTAGTTTTTTGGCCAAAAAATGCAAAGCATTTGGAACGATAATGGTGGGGCGGTGACTATGGTACCTTAGGTCGTATTTGATAGACCGGAAAAAATTTAGGCAAACGGGGTCCGCGGCTCCCCGGACCACTTGGAAGGCGTGGGTATAGCACACGAAAATATGGGAATCGGGCGTAATTCTAGTTTTTTGGCCGAAAAATGCAAAAAATGAGAAACGATGATGGCGGGGCGGTTACTATGGTTCCTTAGGTCGTATTTGACGGCCCGAAAAAATTTTAGGCGATCGGGGTCCGGGGGTCCCGGAACCACTTGGAAGGGTGGGCAATAGCACACAAAAATATTGTAATCGGGCGGAATTCTAGTTTTTTGGCCGAAAAACGCAACAAATGAGGAATGATCATGGCTGGGCGGTGACTATGGTTCCTTTGGTCTTATTTGATAGTCCGGAAAAATATTAGGCGATAGGGGTCCGGAGGTCCCGGGACCACTCGGAAGGCGTGGGCTATAACACACAAAAATATGAGAATCGCGCGGAATTCTAGTTGTTTGGTCGAAAAACGCAAAAAATGAGGAACGATCATGGCGGGGTGGTTACTATGGTTCCTTAGGTCGTATTTGACGGCCCGGAAATTTTTAGGCGATCGGGGTTCAGGGTTCCCGGGACCCCTTGGAAGGCGTGGGCTAAAGCACACGAAAATATGGAAATCGCGCGGAATTCTTGTTTTTTGGTTGAAAAATGCAAAAGACTAGGAACGATCATGGCGGGGCGGTGACTATGGTTCCTTAGGTAGTATTTGATAGTCCGGAAAATTTTTAGGCGATCCAGCTCCGGGGGGCCCGACCCACTCGCAAGGCGTGGGCGATAGCACACAAAAATATGGGAATCGGGCGGAATTCTAGTTTTTTGGCCAAAAAATGCAAACAATGAGGAACGATCATGGCGAGGTGGTGACTATGGTTCCTTAGGTCCTAATTGATGGCCCGAAATATTTTTAGGCGATCCGAGTCCGGCAGCCCGGCCCACTCGGAAGGCGTGGGCAATAGCACACAAAAATATGGTAATCGAGCGGAATTCTAGTTTTTTGGCCGAAAAACGCAATAAATGAGGAACGATCATGGCGGGGCGGTGACTATGGTTCCTTAGGTCGTATTTGATGGCCCGAAAAATTTTAGGCGATCGGGGTCCACAGCTCCCGGGACCACTCGGAAGGCGTAAGCTATAGCACACGAAAATATGCAAATCGCGCGGAGTTCTAGTTTTTTGGCAGAAAAATGCAAAGCATTTGGAACGATCATGGTGGGGCGGTGACTAAGGTACCTTAGGTCGTATTTGATAGTCCAGAAAATTTTTAGGTGATCGGGGTCCACGGCTCCCCGGACCACTTGGAAGGCGTGGGTATAGCACACGAAAATATGGGAATCGGGGGTAATTCTAGTTTTTTGGCCGAAAAATGCAAAAAATAAGAAACGATGATGGCGGGGCGGTTACTATGGTTCCTTAGGTCGTATTTGACGGCCCGAAAAAATTTTAGGCGATCGGGGTCCGGGGTTCCCGGAACCACTTGGAAGGGTGGGCAATAGCACACAACAATATTGTAATCGGGCGGAATTCTAGTTTTTTGGCCGAAAAAATGCAACCAATGAAGAATGATAATGGATGGGCGGTGACTATGATTCCTTAGGTCGTATTTGACGGCCCGGAAAATTTTAGGCGATCGGGGTCCACAGCTCCCGGGACCACTCGGAAGGCGTAAGCTATAGCACACGAAAATATGCAAATCGCGCGGAGTTTTAGATTTTTGGCCGAAAAATGCAAAGCATTTAGAATAATCATGGTGGGGCGGTGACTATGGTACCTTAGGTCATATTTGATAGTCTGGAAAAATTTTAGGTGATCGGGGTCCGCGGCGCCCCGGACCACTTGGAAGGCGTGGGTATAGCACACGAAAATATGGGAATCGGGCGTAATTCTAGTTTTTTGGCCGAAAAACGCAACATATGAGGAATGATCATGGCTGGGCGGTGACTATGGTTCCTTTGGTCTTATTTGATAGTCCGGAAAAATATTAGGCGATAGGGGTCCGGAGGTCCCGGGACCACTCGGAAGGCGTGGGCTATAACACACAAAAATATGGGAATCGCGCGGAATTCTAGTTGTTTGGTCCAAAAATGCAAAAAATGAGGAATGATCATGGCGGGGTGGTTACTATGGTTCCTTAGGTCGTATTTGATGGCCCGAAAAATTTTTAGGCGATCGGGGTTCGGGGTTCCCGGGACCCCTTGGAAGGCGTGGGCTAAAGCACAAGAAAAATATGGAAATCGCGCGGAATTCTAGGTTTTTTGCTGAAAAACGCAAAAGACTAGAAACGATCATGGCGGGGCGGTGACTATGGTTCCGTAGGTCGTATTTGATAGTCCGGTAAATTTTTAGGAGATCCGGCTCCGGGGGGTCCGACCCACTCGGAAGGCGTGGGCGATAGCACACAAAAATATGGGAATCGGGCGGAATTCTAGTTTTTTGGCCAAAAAATGCAAAAAATGAGGAACGATCATGGCGAGGCGGTGACTATGGTTCCTTAGGTCCTAATTTATGGCCCAAAAAATTTTTAGGCGTTCCGAGTCCGGTGGCCCGGCCCACTCGGAAGGCGTGGGCAATAGCACACAAAAATATGGTAATTGAGCGGAATTCTAGTTTTTTGGCCGAAAAAACGCAACAAATGAGGAATGATCATGGATGGGCGATGACTATGGTTCCTTAGGTCGTATTTGATGGCCCGGAAAATTTTAGGCAGTCGGGGTCCACAGCTCCCGGGACCACTCGGAAGGCGTGAGCTATAGCACACGAAAATATGCAAATCGCGCGGAGTTCTAGTTTTTTGGCCGAAAAATGCAAAGCATTTGGAACGATCATGGTGGGGCAGTGACTATGGTACCTTAGGTCGTATTTGATAGTCCGGAAAAATTTTAGGTGATCGGTGTCCGCGGCTCCCCTGACCACTTGGAAGGCGTGGGTATAGCACACGAAAATATGGGAATCGGGCGTAATTCTAGTTTTTTGGCCGAAAAATGCAAAAAATGAGAAACGATGATGGCGGGGCGGTTACTATGGTTCCTTAGGTCGTATTTGACGGCCCGGAAAAATTTTAGGCGATCGGGGTCCGGGGGTCCCGGAACCACTTGGAAGGGTGGGCAATAGCACACAAAAATATTGTAATCGGGCGGAATTCTAGTTTTTTGGCCGAAAAACGCAACAAATGAGGAATGATCATGGCTGGGCGGTGACTATGGTTCCTTTGGTCTTATTTGATAGTCCGGATAAATATTAGGCGATAGGGGTCCGGAGGTCCCGGGACCACTCGGAAGGCATGGGCTATAACACACAAAAATATGGGAATCGCGCGGAATTCTAGTTGTTTGGCCGAAAAATGCAAAAAATGAGGAACGATCATGGCGGGCCGGATACTATGGTTCCTTAGGTCGTATTTGATAGTACGGAAAAATTTTTGGCGATAGGGGTCAGGAGGTCCCGGGACCACTCGGAAGGCGTGGGCTATAACACACAAAAATATAGGAATCGCGCGGAATTCTAGTTTTTTGGCTGAAAAACGCAAAAGACTAGAAATAATCATGGCGGGGCGGTGACTATAGTTCCTTAGGTCGTATTTGATTGTACGAAAAAATTTTAGGCGATCCAGCTCCGGGGGGCCCGACCCACTCGGAAGGCGTGGGCGATAGCACACAAAAATATGGGAATCGGGCGGAATACTAGTTTTTTGGCCAAAAAATGCACAAAATGAGGAACGATCATGGCGAGGCAGTGACTATGGTTCCTTAGGTCCTAATTGATGGCCCGAAAAATTTTTAGGCGATCCGAATCCGGTGGCCCGGCCCACTCGAAAGGCGTGGGCAATAGCACACAAAAATATGGTAATCGAGCAGAATTCTAGTTTTTTGGCCGAAAACTGCAATAAATGAGGAACGATCATGGCGGTGCGGTAACTATGGTTCCTTAGGTCGTATTTGATGGCCCGGAAAATTTTAGGAGATCGGGGTCCACGGCTCCCGGGACCACTCCGAAGGCGCAAGCTATAGCACATGAAAATATGCAAATCGCGCGGAGTTCTAGTTTTTTGGCCGAAAAATGCAAAGCATTTGGAACGATAATGGTGGGGCGGTAACTATGGTACCTTAGGTCGTATTTGATAGTCCGGAAAAGTTTTAACCAAACGGGGTCCGCGGCTCCCCGGACCACTTGCAAGGCGTGGGTATAGCACACGAAAATATGGGAATCGGGCGTACTTCTAGTTTTTTGGCCGAAAAATGCAAAAAATGAGAAACGATGATGGCAGGGCGGTTACTATGGTTCCTTAGGTCGTATTTGACGGCCCGAAAAAATTTTAGGCGATCGGGGTCCGGGGGTCCCGTAACCACTTGGAAGGGTGGGCAATAGCACACAAAAATATTGTAATTGGGCGGAATTCTAGTTTTTTGGCCGAAAAATGCAACAAATGAGGAATGATCATGGCTGGGCGGTGACTATGGTTCCTTTGGTCTTATTTGATAGTCCGGAAAAATATTAGGCGATAGGGGTCCGGAGGTCCCGGGACCACTCGGAAGGCGTGGGCTATAACACACAAAAATATGGGAATCGCGCGGAATTCTAGTTGTTTGGCCGAAAAACGCAAAAAATGAGGAACGATCATGGCGGGGCGGATACTATGGTTCCTTAGGTCGTATTTGATAGTCCGGAAAAATTTTAGGCGATAGGGGTCAGGAGGTCCCGGGACCACTCGGAAGGCGTGGGCTATAACACACAAAAATATGGGAATCGCGCGGAATTCTAGTTTTTTGGCTAAAAAACGCAAAACACTAGAAACGATCATGGCGGGGCGGTGACTATAGTTCCTTAGGTTGTATTTGATAGTCCAAAAAATTTTTAGGCGATCCAGCTCCGGGGGCCCGACCCACTCGGAAGGCGTGGGCGATAGCACACAAAAATATGGGAATCGGGCGGAATTCTAGTTTTTTGGCCAAAAAATGCAAAAAATGAGGAACGATCATGGCGAGGCGGTGACTATGGTTCCTTAGGTCCTAATTGATGGCCCGAAAAATTTTTAGGTGATCCGAATCCGGTGGCCCGGCCCACTCGGAAGGCGTGGGCAATAGCACACAAAAATATGATAATCGAGCGGAATTCTAGTTTTTTGGCCGAAAAACGCAATAAATGAGGAACTATCATGGCGGGGCGGTGACTATGGTTCCTTAGGTCGTATTTGATGGCCCGGAAAATTTTAGGAGATCGGGGTCCACGGCTCCCCGGATCACTCCGAAGGCGTAAGCTATAGCACATGAAAATATGCAAATCGCGCGGAGTTCTAGTTTTTTGGCCAAAAAATGCAAAGCATTTGGAACGATAATGGTGGGGCGGTGACTATGGTACCTTAGGTCATATTTGATAGACCGGAAAAAATTTAGGCAAACGGGGTCCGCGGCTCCCCGGACCACTTGGAAGGCGTGGGTATAGCACACGAAAATATGGGAATCGGGCGTAATTCTAGTTTTTTGGCCGAAAAATGCAAAAAATGAGAAACGATGATGGCGGGGCGGTTACTATGGTTCCTTAGGTCGTATTTGACGGCCCGAAAAAATTTTAGGCGATCGGGGTCCGGGGGTCCCGGAACCACTTGGAAGGGTGGGCAATAGCACACAAAAATATTGTAATCGGGCGGAATTCTAGTTTTTTGGCCGAAAAACGCAACAAATGAGGAATGATCATGGCTGGGCGGTGACTATGGTTCCTTTGGTCTTATTTGATAGTCCGGAAAAATATTAGGCGATAGGGGTCCGGAGGTCCCGGGACCACTCGGAAGGCGTGGGCTATAACACACAAAAATATGGGAATCGCGCGGAATTCTAGTTGTTTGGTCGAAAAACGCAAAAAATGAGGAACGATCATGGCGGGGTGGTTACTATGGTTCCTTAGGTCATATTTGATGGCCCAGAAAATTTTTAGGCGATCGGGGTTCGGGGCTCCCGGGACCACTCGGAAGGCGTAAGCTATAGCACACTAAAATATGCAAATCGCGCGGAGTTCTAATTTTTGGTTGAAAAATGCAAAAGACTAGGAACGATCATGGCGGGGCGGTGACTATGGATCCTTAGGTCGTATTTGATAGTCCGGAAAATTTTTAGGCGATCCAGCTCCGGGGGGCCCGACCCACTCGCAAGGCGTGGGCGATAGCACACAAAAATATGGGAATCGGGCGGAATTCTAGTTTTTTGGCCAAAAAATGCAAAAAATGAGGAACGATCATGGCGAGGCGGTGACTATGGTTCCTTAGGTCCTAATTGATGGCCCGAAATGTTTTTAGGCGATCCGAGTCCGGCGGCCCGGCCCACTCGGAAGGCGTGGGCAATAGCACACAAAAATATGGTAATCGAGCGAAATTCTAGTTTTTTGGCCGAAAAATGCAATAAATGAGGAACGATCATGGCGGGCCGGTGACTATGGTTCCTTAGGTCGTATTTGATGGCCCGAAAAATTTTAGGCGATCGGGGTCCACAGCTCCTGGGACCACTCGGAAGGCGTAAGCTATAGCACACGAAAATATGCAAATCACGCGGAGTTCTAGTTTTTTGGCCGAAAAATGCAAAGCATTTGGAACGATCATGGTGGGGCGGTGACTATGGTACCTTAGGTCGTATTTGATAGTCCGGAAAATTTTTAGGTGATCGGGGTCCACGGCTCCCCGGACCACTTGGAAGGCGTGGGTATAGCACACGAAAATATGGGAATCGGGGGTAATTCTAGTTTTTTGGCCGAAAAATGCAAAAAATAAGAAACGATGATGGCGGGGCGGTTACTATGGTTCCTTAGGTCGTATTTGACGGCCCGAAAAAATTTTTGGCGATCGGGGTCCGGGGGTCCCGGAACCACTTGGAAGGGTGGGCAATAGCACACAACAATATTGTAATCGGGCGGAATTCTAGTTTTTTGGCCGAAAAAATGCAACAAATGAAGAATGATCATGGCTGGGCGGTGACTATGATTCCTTAGGTCGTATTTGATGGCCCGGAAAATTTTAGGCGATCGGGGTCCACAGCTCCCGGGACCACTCGGAAGGCGTAAGCAATAGCACACGAAAATATGCAAATCGCGCGGAGTTCTAGTTTTTTGGCCGAAAAATGCAAAGCATTTAGAATGATCATGGTGGGGCGGTGACTATGGTACCTTAGGTCATATTTGATAGTCCGGAAAAATTTTAGGTGATCGGGGTCCGCGGCGCCCCGGACCACTTGGAAGGCGTGGGTATAGCACACGAAAATATGGGAATCGGGCGTAATTCTAGTTTTTTGGCCGAAAAACGCAACATATGAGGAATGATCATGGCTGGGCGGTGACTATGGTTCCTTTGGTCTTATTTGATAGTCCGGAAAAATATTAGGCGATAGGGGTCCGGAGGTCCCGGGACCACTCGGAAGGCGTGGGCTATAACACACAAAAATATGGGAATCGCGCGGAATTCTAGTTGTTTGGTCCAAAAATGCAAAAAATGAGGAATGATCATGGCGGGGTGGTTACTATGGTTCCTTAGGTCGTATTTGATGGCCCGGAAAATTTTTAGGCGATCGGGGTTCGGGGTTCCCGGGACCCCTTGGAAGGCGTGGGCTAAAGCACAAGAAAAATATGGAAATCGCGCGGAATTCTAGTTTTTTTGCTGAAAAACGCAAAAGACTAGGAACGATCATGGCGGGGCGGTGACTATGGATCCTTAGGTCGTATTTGATAGTCCGGAAAATTTTTAGGCGATCAGGGTTCGGGGTTCCCGGGACCCCTTGGAAGGCGTGGGCTAAAGCACACGAAAATATGGAAATCGCGCGGAAATCTAGTTTTTTGGATGAAAAACGCAAAAGACTAGGAACGATCATGGCGGGGCGGTGACTATGGTTCCTTAGGTCGTATTTGATAGTCCGGAAAATTTTTAGGCGATCCGGCTCCGGGGGGCCTGACCCACTCGGAAGGCGTGGGCGATAGCACACAAAAATATGGGAATCGGGCGAAATTCTAGTTTTTTGGCCAAAAAATGCAAAAAATGAGGAACGATCATGGTGAGGCTGGGACTATGGTTCCTTAGGTCCTTGATGGACCAAAATTTTTTTAGGCGATCCGAGTCCGGCGGCCCGGCCCACACGGAAGGCGTGGGCAATAACACAAAAAAATATAGTAATCGAGCGGAATTCTAGTTTTTTGGCCGAAAAATGTAAAAAATGAGAAACGATGATGGCGGGGCGGTTACTATGGTTCCTTAGGTCGTATTTGATGGCCCGGAAAATTTTTAGGCGATCGGGGTCCGGGGGTCCCGGAACCACTTGGAAGGGTGGGCAATAGCACACAAAAATATTGTAATCGGGCGTAATTCTAGTTTTTTGGCCGAAAAACGCAACAAATGAGGAATGACCATGGCTGGGCGGTGACTATGGTTCCTTTGGTCTTATTTGATAGTCCGGAAAAATACTAGGCGATAGGGGTACGGAGGTCCCGAGACCACTCGGAAGGCGTGGGCTATAACACACAAAAATATGGGAATCGCGCGGAATTCTAGTTGTTTTTTCGAAAAATGCAAAAAATGAGGAACGATCATGGCGGGGTGGTTACTATGGTTCCTTAGGTTGTATTTGATGGCCCGGAAAATTTTTAGGCGATCGGGGTTCGGGGTTCCTGGGACCCCTTGGAAGGCGTGGGCTAAAGCACACAAAAATATGGAAATCGCGCGGAATTCTAGTTTTTTGGCTGAAAAATGCAAAAGACTAGGAACGATCATGGCGGGGCGGTGACTATGGTTCCTTAGGTCGTATTTGATAGTCCGGAAAATTTTTAGGCGATCGGGGTTCGGGGTTCCCGAGACCCCTTGGAAGGCGTGGGCTAAAGCACACTAAAATAGGGAAATCGCACGGAATTCTAGTTTTTTGGCTGAAAAACGCAAAAGACTAGGAACAATCATGGAGAGGCGGTGACTATGGTTCCTTAGGTTGTATTTGATAGTTTGGAAAATTATTAGGTGATCTGGCTCTGGGGGGCTCGACCCACTCGGAAGGCGTGGGCGATAGCACACAAAAATATGGGAATCAGGCGGAATTCTAGTTTTTTGGCCAAAAAATGCAAAAAATGAGGAACGATCATGGCGAGGCGGGGACTATGGTTCCTTAGGTCCTAATTGATGGACCGAAAAATTTTTAGGCGATCCGAGTCCGGCGGCCCGGCCCACTCGGAAGGCGTGGGCAATAGCACAAAAAAATATGGTAATCGAGCGGAATTTTAGTTTTTTGGCCGAAAAACGCAATAAATGAGGAACGATCATGGCGGGGCGGTGACTATGGTTCTTTAGGTCGTATTTGATGGCCCAGAAAATTTTAGGCGATCGGGGTCCACGGCTCCCGGGACCACTCGGAAGGCGTAAGCTATAGCACACGAAAATATACAAATCGCGCGGAGTTCTAGTTTTTTGGCCGAAAAATGCAAAGCATTTGGAACGATCATGGTGGGGCGGTGACTATGGTACCTTAGGCCGTATTTGATAGTCCGGAAAAATTTTAGGCGATCGGAGTCCGCGGCTCCCCGGACAACTTGGAAGGCGTGGGTATAGCACACGAAAATATGAGAATCGGGCGTAATTCTAGTTTTTTGGCCGAAAAATGTAAAAAATGAGAAACGATGATGGCGGGGCGATTACTATGGTTCCTTAGGTCGTATTTGATGGCCCGGAAAATTTTTAGGCGATCGGGGTCCGGGGGTCCCGGAACCACTTGGAAGGGTGGGCAATAGCACACAAAAATATTGTAATCGGGCGTAATTCTAGTTTTTTGGTCGAAAAACGCAACAAATGAGGAATGATCATGGCTGGGCGGTGACTATGGTTCCTTTGGTCTTATTTGATAGTCCGGAAAAATACTAGGCGATAGGGGTACGGAGGTCCCGAGACCACTCGGAAGGCGTGGGCTATAACACACAAAAATATGGGAATCGCGCGGAATTCTAGTTGTTTGTTCGAAAAACGCAAAAAATGAGGAACGATCATGGCGTGGTGGTTACTATGGTTCCTTAGGTCATATTTGATGGCCCGGAAAATTTTTAGGCGATCGGGGTTCGGGGTTCCTAGGACCCCTTGGAAGGCGTGGGCTAAAGCACACAAAAATATGGAAATCGCGCGGAATTCTAGTTTTTTGGCTGAAAAATGCAAAAGACTAGGAACGATCATGGCGGGGCGGTGACTATGGTTCCTTAGGTCGTATTTGATAGTCCGGAAAATTTTTAGGCGATCGGGGTTCGGGGTTCCCGAGACCCCTTGGAAGGCGTGGGCTAAAGCACACTAAAATAGGGAAATCGCGCGAAATTCTAGTTTTTTGGCTGAAAAACGCAAAAGACTAGGAACAATCATGGCGGGCCGGTGACTATGGTTCCTTAGGTCGTATTTGATAGTTTGGAAAATTTTTAGGTGATCTGGCTCTGGGGGGCTCGACCCACTCGGAAGGCGTGGGCGATAGCACACAAAAATATGGGAATCGGGCGGAATTCTAGTTTTTTGGCCAAAAAATGCAAAAAATGAGGAACGATCATGGCGAGGCGGGGACTATGGTTCCTTAGGTCCTAATTGATGGACCGAAATTTTTTAGGCGATCCGAGTCCGGCGGCCCGGCCCACTCGGAAGGCGTGGGCAATAGCACAAAAAAATATGGTAATCGAGCGGAATTTTAGTTTTTTGGCCGAAAAACGCAATAAATGAGGAACGATCATGGCGGGGCGGTGACTATGGTTCTTTAGGTCGTATTTGATGGCCCGGAAAATTTTACGCGATCGGGGTCCATGGCTCCCGGGACCACTCGGAAGGCGTAAGCTATAGCACACGAAAATATACAAATCGCGCGGAGTTCTAGTTTTTTGGCCAAAAAATGCAAAGCATTTGGAACGATCATGGTGGGGCGGTGACTATGGTACCTTAGGTCGTATTTGATAGTCCGGAGAAATTTTAGGCGATCGGGGTCCGCGGCTCCCCGGACAACTTGGAAGGCGTGGGTATAGCACACGAAAATATGGGAATCGGGCGTAATTCTAGTTTTTTGGCCGAAAAATGTAAAAAATTAGAAACGATGATGGCGGGGCGGTTACTATGGTTCCTTAGGTCGTATTTGACGGCCCGAAAAATTTTAGGCGATCGGGGTCCGGGGGTCCCGGAACCATTTGGAAGGGTGGGCAATAGCACACAAAAATATTGTAATCGGGCGGAATTCTAGTTTTTTGGCCGAAAAACGCAACAAATAAGGAATGATCATGGCTGGGCGGTGACTATGGTTCCTTTGGTCTTATTTGATAGTCCGGAAAAATATTAGGCGATAGGGGTCCGGAGGTCCTGAGGCCACTCGGAAGGCGTGGGCTATAACACACAAAAATATGGGAATCGCGCGGAATTCTAGTTGTTTGGTCGAAAAACGCAAAAAATGAGGAACGATCATGGCGGGGCTGTTACTATGGTTCCTTAGGTCGTATTTGATGGCCCGGAAAATTTTTAGGCGATCAGGGTTCGGGGTTCCTGGGACCCCTTGGAAGGCGTGGGCTAAAGCACACGAAAATATGGAAATCGCGCGGGGCGGTGACTAGTTTTTTGGCTGAAAAATGCAAAAGACTAGGAACGATCATGGCGGGGCGGTGACTATGGTTCCTTAGGTCGTATTTGATAGTCCGAAAATTTTTTAGGCGATCGGGGTTCAGGGTTCCCGAGATCCCTTGGAAGGCGTGGGCTAAAGCACACTAAAATATGGAAATTGCGCGGAATTCTAGTATTTTGGCTGAAAAACGCAAAAGACTAGGAACGATCATGGCGGGGCGGTGACTATGGTTCCTTAGGTCGTATTTGATAGTTTGGAAAATTTTTAGGTGATCCCCGGGGGGCTCGACCCACTCGGAAGGCGTGGGCGATAGAACACAAAAATATGGGAATCGGGCGGAATTCTAGTTTTTTGGCCAAAAAATGCAGAAAATGAGGAACAATCATGGCGAGGCAGTGACTATGGTTCCTTAGGTCCTAATTGATGGCCCGAAAATTTTTTAGGCGATCCGAGTCCGGCGGCCCAGCCCACTCGGAAGGCGCGGGCAATAGCACACAAAAATATGGTAATCGAGCGGAATTCTAGTTTTTTGGCTGAAAAACGCAATAAATGAGGAACGATCATGGCGGGCGGTGACTATGGTTCCTTAGGTCGTATTTGATGGCCCGGAAAAATTTAGGCGATCGGGGTCCACAGCTCTCGGGACCACTCGGAAGGCGTAAGCTATAGCACATGAAAATATGCAAATCGCGCGGAGTTCTAGTTTTTTGACCGAAAAATGCAAAGCATTTGGAACGATCATGGTGGTGCGGTGACTATGGTACCTTAGGTCGTATTTGATAGTCCGGAAAAAATTTAGGCGATCGGGTCCGCGGCTACCCGGACCATTTGGAAGGCGTGGGTATAGCACACGAAAATATGGGAATCTGGCGTAATTCTAGTTTTTTGGCCGAAAAATGCAAAAAATGAGAAACGATGATGGTGGGGCGGTTACTATGGTTCCTTAGGTCGTATTTGACGGCCCGGAAAAATTTTAGGCGATTGGGGTCTGGGGGTCCCGGAACCACATGGAAGGGTGGGCAATAGCACACAAACATATTGTAATCGGACGGAATTCTAGTTTTTTGGCCGAAAAACGCAACAAATGAGGAATGATCATGGCTGGGCGGTGACTATTGTTCCTTCGGTCTTATTTAATAGTCCGGAAAAATATTAGGCGATAGGGGTCAGGAGGTCCCGGGACCACTCGGAAGGCGTGGGCTATAACACACAAAAATATGGGAATCATACGGAATTCTAGTTGTTTGGCCGAAAAATGCAAAAAATGAGGAACGATCATGGCGGGGTGGTTACTATGGTTCCTTAGGTCGTATTTGATGGCCCGGAAAATTTTTAGGCGATCGGGGTTCGGGGTTCCTGGGACCCCTTGGAAGGCGTGGGCTAAAGCACACGAAAATATGGAAATCTGGCGGAATTCTAGTTTTTTGGCTGAAAAATGCAAAAGACTAGGAACGATCATGGCGGGGCGGTGACTATGGTTCCTTAGGTCGTATTTGATAGTCCGAAAATTTTTTAGGCGATCAGGGTTCCCGAGACCCCTTGGAAGGCGTGGGCTAAAGCACACTAAAATATGGAAATCGCGCGGAATTCTAGTATTTTGGCTGAAAAACGCAAAAGACTAGGAACGATCATGGCGGGGCGGTGACTATCGTTCCTTAGGTCGAATTTGATGGCCCGGAAAATTTTTAGGTGATCGGGGTTCGGGGTTTCATGGGACCCC
Source organism: Nicotiana tomentosiformis (assembly GCF_000390325.3). Classification (NCBI taxonomy): domain Eukaryota; kingdom Viridiplantae; phylum Streptophyta; class Magnoliopsida; order Solanales; family Solanaceae; genus Nicotiana; species Nicotiana tomentosiformis. The sequence goes on from NW_027174918.1 coordinate 19,467, forward strand.
TTTGAAGGTGTGGGCTAAAGCACACGAAAATATGGAAATCGCGCGGAATTCTAGTTTTTTCGCTGAAAAATGCAAAAGACTAGGAACGATCATGGCGGGGCGGTGACTATGGTTTCTTAGGTCGTATTTGATAGTCCGGAAAATTTTTAGGCGATCGGGGTTCGGGGTTCCCGAGACCCCTTGGAAGGCATGGGCTAAAGCACACTAAAATATGGAAATCGCGCGGAATTCTAGTTTTTTGGCTGAAAAATGCAAAAGACTAGGAACGATCATGGCGGGGCGGTGACTATGGTTCCTTAGGTCGTATTTGATAGTTTGGAAAATTTTTAGGTGATCCGGCTCCAGGGGGCTCGACCCACTCGGAAGGCGTGGGCGATAGCACACAAATATATGGAAATCGGGCGGAATTCTAGTTTTTTGGCCAAAAAATGCAAAAAATAAGGAACGATCATGGCGAGGCAGTGACTATGGTTCCTTAGGTCCTAATTGATGGCCCGAAAACTTTTTAGGCGATCCGAGTCCGGCGGCCCAGCCCACTCGGAAGGCGCGGGCAATAGCACACAAAAATATGGTAATCGAGTGGAATTCTAGTTTTTTTGCCGAAAAACGCAATAAATGAGGAACGATCATGGCGGGCGGTGACTATGGTTCCTTAGGTCGTATTTGATGGCCCGGAAAAATTTAGGCGATCGGGGTCCACAGCTCCCGGGACCACTCGGAAGGCGTAAGCAATAGCACACGAAAATATGCAAATCGCGCGGAGTTCTAGTTTTTTGGCTGAAAAATGCAAAGCATTTGGAACGATCATGGTGAAGGGGTGACTATGGTACCTTAGGTCGTATTTGATAGTCCGAAAAAAATTTAGGCGATCGGGGTCCGCGGCTACCCGGACCATTTGGAAGGCGTGGGTATAGCACACGAAAATATGGGAATCTGGCGTAATTCTAATTTTTTGGCCGAAAAATGCAAAAAATGAGAAACGTTGATGGCGGGGCGGTTACTATGGTTCCTTAGGTCGTATTTGACGTCCCGGAAAAAATTTTAGGCGATCGGGGTCTAGGGGTCCCGGAACCACTTGGAAGGGTGGGCAATAGCACACAAAAATATTGTAATCGGGCGGAATTCTAGTTTTTTGACCGAAAAACGCAACAAATGAGGAATGATCATGGCTGGGCGGTGACTATGGTTCCTTCGGTCTTATTTAATAGTCTGGAAAAATATTAGGCGATAGGGGTCAGGAGGTCCCGGGACCACTCGGAAGGCGTGGGCTATAACACACAAAATATGGGAATCGTGCGGAATTCTAGTTGTTTGGCCGAAAAATGCAAAAAATGAGGAACGATCATGGCGGGGTGGTTACTATGGTTCCTTAGGTCGTATTTGATGGCCCGGAAAAATTTTAGGCGATCGAGGTCCGGGGGTCCCGGAACCACTTGGAAGGGTGGGCAATAGCACACGAAAATATGGGAATCGGGCGGAATTCTAGTTTTTTGGCCGAAAAATGCAAAAAATAAGGAACGATCATGGCGGGGCGGATACTATGGTTCCTTGGGTCGTATTTGATTGCCCGGAAAAATTTTAGGCGATCGGGGTCCGCGGCTCTAGGGACCACTAGGAATGCGTGGGTATAGCACACGAAAATATGGGAATCGGATGAAATTCTAGATCTTTTTCAGTAACATGCAAAAAATGTGGAAAGATCTTGGCAGGGCGGTGACTATGGTTCCTTTGGTCTTATTTGATAGTCCGGAAAAATATTAGGCGATAGGGGTCCGGAGGTCCCGGGACCACTCGGAAGGCGTGGGCTATAACACACAAAAATATGGGAATCGCGCGGAATTCTAGTTGTTTGGCCGAAAAACGCAAAAAATGAGGAACGATCATGGTGGGGCGGATACTGTGGTTCCTTAGGTCGTATTTGATAGTCTGGAAAAATTTTAGGCGATAGGGGTCAGGAGGTCCCGGGACCACTCGGAAGGCGTGGGCTATAACACACAAAAATATGGAAATCGCACGGAATTCTAGTTGTTTGGCCGAAAAATGCAAAAAATGAGGAACGATCATGGCGGGGCGGATACTATGGTTCCTTAGGTCGTATTTGATAGTCCGGAAAAATTTTAGGCGATAGGGGTTAGGAGGTCCCGGGACCACTCGGAAGGCGTGGGCTATAACACACAAAAATATGGGAATCGCGCGGAATTCTAGTTGTTTGGCCGAAAAACGCAAAAAATGAGGAACGATCATGGCGGGGCGGATACTATGGTTCCTTAGGTCGTAGTTTATAGTCCGGAAAAATTTTAGGCGATAGGGGTCAGGAGGTCCCGGGACCCCTTGGAAGGCGTGGGCTAAAGCACACGAAAATATGGAAATTGCGGAATTCTAGTTGTTTGGCTGAAAAACGCAAAACATGAGGAACGATCATGGCAGGGTGGTTACTATGGTTCCTTAGGTCGTATTTGATGGCCCGGAAAAGTTTTAGGCGATCGGGCTCCGGGGGCCCCGACCCACTCGGAAGGCGTGGGCGATAGCACACAAAAATATGGGAATCAGGCGGAATTCTAGTTATTTGGCCAAAAAATGCAAAAAATGAGGAACGATCATGGCGAGGCGGTGACTGTGGTTCCTTAGGTCCTTATAGATGGCCCGAAAATATATTAGGCGATCCGAGTCCGGCGGCCCGGCCCACTCGGAAGGCGTGGGCAATAACACACAAAAATATGGTAATCTAGTAGAATTCTAGTTTTTTGGCCGAAAAACGCAATAAATGAGGAACGATCATGGCGGGGCGGTGACTATGGTTCCTTAGGTCGTATTTGATAGCCCGGAAAATTTTAGGCAATCGGGGTCCACGTCTCCCGGGACGACTCGGAAGGCGTAAGCTATAGCACATGAAAATATGCAAATCGCACGGAGTTCTAGTTTTTTGGCCGAAAAATGCAAAGCATTTTGAATGATCATGGTGGGGCGATGACTATGGTACCTTAGGTCGTATTTGATAGTCCGGAAAATTTTTAGGCGATCGGGGTCCTCGGTAAACCGGACCACTTGGAAGGCGTGGGTATAGCACACGGAAATATGGGAATCGGGCGTAATTCTAGGTTTTTTGGCCGAAAAATGCAAAAAATGAGAAACGATGATGGCGGGGCGGTCACTATGGTTCCTTAGGTCGTATTTGACTGCCCGAAAAAATTTTAGGCGATCGGGGTCCGGGGGTCCCGGAACCACTTGGAAGGGTGGGCAATAGCACACAAAAATATTGTAATCGGGCGGAATTCTAGTTTTTGGCCGAAAAACGAAAGAATGAGGAATGATCGTGGCAGGGCGGTGACTATGGTTCCTTTGGTCTTATTTGATAGTCCGGAAAAATATTAGGCGATAGGGGTCCGGAGGTCCCGGGACCACTCGGAAGGCGTGGGCTATAACACACAAAAATATGGGAATCGCGCGGAATTCTAGTTGTTTGGCCGAAAAACGCAAAAAATGAGGAACGATCATGGCGGGGCGGATACTATGGTTCCTTAGGTCGTATTTGATAGTCCGGAAAAATTTTAGGCGATAGGGGTCAGGAGGTCCCGGGACCACTCGGAAGGCGTGGGCTATAACACACAAAATATGGAAATCGCACGGAATTCTAGTTGTTTGGCCGAAAAATGCAAAAAATGAGGAACGATCATGGCGGGGCGGATACTATGGTTCCTTAGGTCGTATTTGATAGTCCGGAAAAATTTTAGGCGATAGGGGTTAGGAGGTCCCGGGACCACTCGGAAGGCGTGGGCTATAACACACAAAAATATGGGAATCGCGCGGAATTCTAGTTGTTTGGCCGAAAAACGCAAAAAATGAGGAACGATCATGGCGGGGCGGATACTATGGTTCCTTAGGTCGTAGTTTATAGTCCGAAAAAATTTTAGGCAATAGGGGTCAGGAGGTCCCGGGACCCCTTGGAAGGCGTGGGCTAAAGCACACGAAAATATGGAAATTGCGGAATTCTAGTTGTTTGGCTGAAAAACGCAAAACATGAGGAACGATCATGGCAGGGTGGTTACTATGGTTCCTTAGGTCGTATTTGATGGCCCGGAAAAGTTTTAGGCGATCGGGCTCCGGGGGCCCCGACCCACTCGGAAGGCGTGGGTGATAGCACACAAAAATATGGGAATCAGGCGGAATTCTAGTTTTTTGGCCAAAAAATGCAAAAAATGAGGAACGATCATGGCGAGGCGGTGACTGTGGTTCCTTAGGTCCTTATTGATGGCCCAAAAATATTTTAGGCGATCCGAGTCCGGCGGCCCGGCCCACTCGGAAGGCGTGGGCAATAACACACAAAAATATGGTAATCTAGTAGAATTCTAGTTTTTTGGCCGAAAAACGCAATAAATGAGGAACGATCATGGCGGGGCGGTGACTATGGTTCCTTAGGTCGTATTTGATAGCCCGGAAAATTTTAGGCGATCGGGGTCCACGTCTCCCGGGACGACTCGGAAGGCGTAAGATATAGCACACGAAAATATGCAAATCGCGCGGAGTTCTAGTTTTTTGGCCGAAAAATGCAAAGCATTTTGAATGATCATGTTGGGGCGATGACTATGGTACCTTAGGTCGTATTTGATAGTCCGGAAAATTTTTAGGCGATCGGGATCCTCAGTAAACCGGACCACTTGGAAGGCGTGGGTATAGCACACGAAAATATGGGAATCGGGCGTAATTCTAGGTTTTTTGGCCGAAAAATGCAAACAATGAGCAACGATGATGGCGGGGCGGTCACTATGGTTCCTTAGGTCATATTTGACTGCCCGGAAAAATTTTAGGCGATCGGGGTCCGGGGGTCCCGGAACCACTTGGAAGGGTGGGCAATAGCACACAAAAATATTGTAATCGGGCGGAATTCTAGTTTTTGGCCGAAAAACGAAAGAATGAGGAATGATCGTGGCTGGGCGGTGACTATGGTTCCTTTGGTCTTATTTGATAGTCCGGAAAAATATTAGGCGATAGGGGTCCGGAGGTCCCGTTACCACTCGGAAGGCGTGGTCTATAACACACAAAAATATGGGAATCGCGCAGAATTCTAGTTGTTTGGCCGAAAAACGCAAAAAATGAGGAACGATCATGGCGTGGCAGATAATATGGTTCCTTAGGTCGTATTTGATAGTCCGAAAAAATTTTAGGCGATAGGGGTCAGGAGGTCCCGGGACCACTCGGAAGGCGTGGGCTATAACACACAAAAATATGGGAATCGCACGGAATTCTAGTTTTTTGGCTGAATAACGCAAAAGACTAGGAACGATCATGGCGGGGCGGTGACTATGGTTCCTTAGGTCGTATTTGAAAGTCCGGAAAATTTTTAGGCGATCCGGCTCCGGGGGGCCCGACCCACTCGCAAGGCGGGGGCGATAGCACACAAAAATATGGGAATCGGGCGGAATTCCAGTTTTTTGGCCAAAAAATGCAATAAATGAGGAACGATCATGGCGAGGCGGTGACTATGGTTCCTTAGGTCCTAATTGATGGCCCGAAATCTTTTTAGGCGATTCGAGTCCGGCGGCCCGGCCCACTCGGAAGGCGTGGGCAATAGCACACAAAAATATGGTAATCGAGCAAAATTCTAGTTTTTTGGCCGAAAAACGCAATAAATGAGGAACGATCAGGGCGGGGCGGTGACTATGGTTCCTTAGGTCATTTTTGATGGCCCGGAAAATTTTAGGCGATCGGGGTCCACAGCTCCCGGGACCACTCGGAAGGCGTAAGCTATAGCACACGAAAATATGTAAATCGCGCGGAGTTCTAGTTTTTTGGCCAAAAAATGCAAAGCATTTGGAACGATCATGGTGGGGCGGTGACTATGGTACCTTAGGTTGTATTTGATAGTCCAGAAATATTTTAGGTGATCGGGGTCCGCGGCTCCCCGGACCACTTGGAAGGCGTGGGTATAGCACACGAAAATATGGGAATCGGGCGTAATTCTAGTTTTTTGGCCGAAAAATGCAAAAAATGAGAAATGATGATGGCGGGGCGGTTACTATGGTTCCTTAGGTCGTATTTGATGGCCCGCAAAAATTTTAGGCGATCGGGGTCTGGGGGTCCCGGAACCACTTGGAAGGGTGGGCAATAGCACACAAAATATTGTAATCGGGTGGAATTCTAGTTTTTTGGCCGAAAAACGCAACAAATGAGGAATGATCATGCAGGGCGGTGACTATGGTTCCTTTGGTCTTATTTGATAGTCCGGAAAAATATTAGGCGATAGGGGTCCGGAGGTCCCGGGACCACTCGGAAGGCGTGGGCTATAACACACAAAAATATGGGAATCGCGCGGAATTCTAGTTGTTTGGTCGAAAAACGCAAAAAATGAGGAACAATCATGGCGGGGTGGTTACTATGGTTCCTTTGGTCGTATTTGATGGCCCGGAAAATTTTTAGGCGATCGGGGTTCGGGGTTCCTGGGACCCCTTGGAAGGCGTGGGCTAAAGCACACGAAAATATGGAAATCATGCGGAATTCTAGTTTTTTGGCTGAAAAATGCAAAAGACTAGGAACGATCATGGCGGGGCGGTGGCTATAGTTCCTTAGGTCGTATTTGATAGTCCGGAAAATTTTTAGGCGATCGGGGTTCGGGGTTCCCGAGACCCCTTGTAAAGCGTGGGCTAAAGCACACTAAAATATGGAAATCGCGCGGAATTCTAGTTTTTTGGCTGAAAAACGCAAAAGACAAGGAACGATCATGGCGGGGCGGTGACTATGGTTCCTTAGGTCGTATTTGATAGTTCGGAAAATTTTTAGGTGATCCGGCTCCGGGGGGCTCGACCCAATCGGAAGGCGTGGGCGATAGCACACACAAACATGGGAATCGGGCGGAATTCTAGTTTTTTGGCCAAAAAATGCAAAAAATGAGGAACGATCATGGCGAGGTGGTGACTATGGTTCCTTAGGTCCTAATTGATGGCCCGAAATCTTTTTAGGCGATCCGAGTCCGGCGGCCCGGCCCACTCGGAAGGCGTGGGCAATAGCACACAAAAATATGGTAATCGAGCGGAATTCTAGTTTTTTGGCCGAAAAACGCAATAAATGAGGAACGATCAGGGCGGGGCGGTGACTATGGTTCCTTAGGTCATTTTTGATGGCCCGGAAAATTTTAGGCGATCGGGGTCCACAGCTCCCGGGACCACTCGGAAGGCGTAAGCTATAGCACACGAAAATATGTAAATCGCGCGGAGTTCTAGTTTTTTGGCCGAAAAATGCAAAGCGTTTGGAACGATCATGGTGGGGCGGTGACTATGGTAACTTAGGTCGTATTTGATAGTCCGGAAAAATTTTAGGTGATCGGGGTCCGCGGCTCCCCGGACCACTTGGAAGGCGTGGGTATAGCACACGAAAATATGGGAATCGGGCGTAATTCTAGTTTTTTGGCCGAAAAATGCAAAAAATGAGAAACGATGATGGCGGGGCGGTTACTATGGTTCCTTAGGTCGTATTTGATGGCCCGCAAAAATTTTAGGCGATTGGGGTCCGGGGGTCCCGGAACCACTTGGAAGGGTGGGCAATAGCACACAAAAATATTGTAATCGGGTGGAATTCTAGTTTTTTGGCCGAAAAACGCAACAAATGAGGAATGATCATGCAGGGCGGTGACTATGGTTCCTTTGGTCTTATTTGATAGTCCAGAAAAATATTAGGCGATAGGGGTCCGGAGGTCCCGGGACCACTCGGAAGGCGTGGGCTATAACACACAAAAATATGGGAATCGCGTGGAATTCTAGTTGTTTGGTCGAAAAACGCAAAAAATGAGGAACGATCATGGCGGGGTGGTTACTATGGTTCCTTTGGTCGTATTTGATGGCCCGGAAAATTTTTAGGCGATCGGGGTTCGGGGTTCCTGGGACCCCTTGGAAGGCGTGGGCTAAAGCACACGAAAATATGGAAATCACGCGGAATTCTAGTTTTTTGGCTGAAAAATGCAAAAGACTAGGAACGATCATGGCGGGGCGGTGACTATGGTTCCTTAGGTCGTATTTGATAGTCCGGAAAATTTTTAGGCGATCGGGGTTCGGGGTTCCCGAGACCCCTTGTAAGGCGTGGGCTAAAGCACACTAAAATATAGAAATCGCGCGGAATTCTAGTTTTTTGGGTGAAAAACGCAAAAGACAAGGAACGATCAGGGCGGGGCGGTGACTATGGTTCCTTAGGTCATTTTTGATGGCCCGGAAAATTTTAGGCGATCGGGGTCCACAGCTCCCGGGACCACTCGGAAGGCGTAAGCTATAGCACACGAAAATATGTAAATCGCGCGGAGTTCTAGTTTTTTGGCCGAAAAATGCAAAGCATTTGGAACGATCATGGTGGGGCGGTGACTATGGTAACTTAGGTCGTATTTGATAGTCCGGAAAAATTTTAGGTGATCGGGGTCCGCGGCTCCCCGGACCACTTGGAAGGCGTGGGTATAGCACGCGAAAATATGGGAATCGGGCGTAATTCTAGTTTTTTGGCCGAAAAATATAAAAATGAGAAACGATGATGGCGGGGCAGTTACTATGGTTCCTTAGGTCATATTTGATGGCCCGCAAAAATTTTAGGCGATCGGGGTCCGGGGGTCCCGGAACCACTTGGAAGGGTGGGCAATAGCACACAAAAATATTGTAATCGGGTGGAATTCTAGTTTTTTGGCCGAAAAACGCAACAAATGAGGAATGATCATGGCTGGGCGGTGACTATGGTTCCTTTGGTCTTATTTGATAGTCCGGAAAAATATTAGGCGATAGGGGTCCGGAGGTCCCGGGACCACTCGGAAGGCGTGGGCTATAACACACAAAAATATGGGAATCGCGCGGAATTCTAGTTGTTTGGTCGAAAAACGCAAAAAATGAGGAACGATCATGGCGGGGTGGTTACTATAGTTCCTTTGGTCGTATTTGATGGCCCGGAAAATTTTTAGGCGATCGGGGTTCGGGGTTCCTGGGACCCTTGGAAGGCGTGGGCTAAAGCACACGAAAATATGGAAATCACGCGGAATTCTAGTTTTTTGGCTGAAAAATGCAAAAGACTAGGAACGATCATGGCGGGGCGGTGACTATGGTTCCTTAGGTCGTATTTGATAGTCCGGAAAATTTTTAGGCGATCGGGGTTCGGGGTTCCCGAGACCCCTTGTAAGGCGTGGGCTAAATCACACTAAAATATGGAAATCGCGCGGAATTCTAGTTTTTTGGCTGAAAAACGCAAAAGACAAGGAACGATCATGGCGGGGCGGTGACTATGGTTCCTTAGGTCATATTTGATAGTTCGGAAAATTTTTAGGTGATCCGGCTCCGGGGGGCTCGACCCACTCGGAAGGCGTGGGCGATAGCACACACAAATATGGGAATCGGGCGGAATTCTAGTTTTTTGGCCAAAAAATGCAAAAAATGAGGAACGATCATGGCGAAGTGGTGACTATGGTTCCTTAGGTCCTAATTGATGGCCCGAAAATTTTTTAGGCGATCCGAGTCCGGCGGCCCGGCCCACTCGGAAGGCGTGGGCAATAGCACACAAAAATATGGTAATCGAGCGGAATTCTAGTTTTTTGGCCGAAAAACGCAATAAATGAGGAACGATCAGGGCGGGGCGGTGACTATGGTTCCTTAGGTCAGTTTTGATGGCCCGGAAAATTTTAGGCGATCGGGGTCCACAGCTCCCGGGACCACTCGGAAGGCGTAAGCTATAGCACACGAAAATATGTAAATCGCGCGGAGTTCTAGTTTTTTGGCCGAAAAATGCAAAGCATTTGGAACGATCATGGTGGGGCGGTGACTATGGTACCTTAGGTCGTATTTGATAGTCCGGAAATATTTTAGGTGATCGGGGTCCGCGGCTCCCCGGACCACTTGGAAGGCGTGGGTATAGCACACGAAAATATGGGAATCGGGCGTAATTCTAGTTTTTTGGCCGATAAATGCAAAAAATGAGAAACGATGATGGCGGGGCGGTTACTATGGTTCCTTAGGTCATATTTGATGGCCCGCAAAAATTTTAGGCGATCGGGGTCCGGGGGTCCCGGAACCACTTGGAAGGGTGGGCAATAGCACACAAAAATATTGTAATCGGGCGGAATTCTAGTTTTTTGGCCGAAAAACGCAACAAATGAGGAATGATCATGGCTGGGCGGTGACTATGGTTCCTTTGGTCTTATTTGATAGTCCGGAAAAATATTAGGCGATAGGGGTCCGGAGGTCCCGGGACCACTCGGAAGGCGTGGGCTATAACACACAAAAATATGGGAATCGCGCGGAATTCTAGTTGTTTGGTCGAAAAACGCAAAAAATGAGGAACGATCATGGTGGGGTGGTTACTATGGTTCCTTTGGTCGTATTTGATGGCCCGGAAAATTTTTAGGCGATCGGGGTTCGGGGTTCCTGGTACCCCTTGGAAGGCGTGGGCTAAAGCACACGAAAATATGGAAATCGCGCGTAATTCTAGTTTTTTGGCTGAAAAATGCAAAGAATGAGGAACGTTCATGGCGAGGCGGTGACTATGGTTCCTTAGGTTGTATTTGATAGTCCGGAAAGTTTTTAGGCGATCGGGGTTCGGGGTTCCCGAGACCCCTTGTAAGGCGTGGGCTAAAGCACACTAAAATATGGAAATCGCGCGGAATTCTAGTTTTTTGGCTGAAAAACGCAAAAGACAAGGAACGATCATGGCAGGGCGGTGACTATGGTTCCTTAGGTCGTATTTGATAGTTCGGAAAATTTTTAGGTGATCCGGCTCCGGGGGGCTCGACCCACTCGGAAGGCGTGGGCGATAGCACACACAAATATGGGAATCGGGCGGAATTCTAGTTTTTTGGCCAAAAAATGCAAAAAATGAGGAACGATCATGGCGAAGTGGTGACTATGGTTCCTTAGGTCCTAATTGATGGCCCGAAATTTTTTTAGGCGATCCGAGTCCGGCGGCCTGGTCCACTCGGAAGGCGTGGGCAATAGCACACAAAAATATGGTAATCGAGCGGAATTCTAGTTTTTTGGCCGAAAAACGCAATAAATGAGGAACGATCAGGGCGGGGCGGTGACTATGGTTCCTTAGGTCAGTTTTGATGGCCCGAAAAATTTAGGCGATCGGGGTCCACAGCTCCCTGGACCACTCGGAAGGCGTAAGCTATAGCACACGAAAATATGTAAATCACGCGGAGTTCTAGTTTTTTGGCCGAAAAATGCAAAGCATTTGGAACGATCATGGTGGGGCGGTGACTATGGTACCTTAGGTTGTATTTGATAGTCCGGAAATATTTTAGGTGATCGGGGTCCGCGGCTCCCCGGACAACTTGGAAGGCGTGGGTATAGCACACGAAAATATGGGAATCGGGCGTAATTCTAGTTTTTTGGCCGAAAAATGCAAAAAATGTGAAACGATGATGGCGGGGCGA